>NW_026623553.1:153291-154868 GCF_030028575.1 Malurus melanocephalus
GTGCCATGGCACCCATCTTGGGGTCCCATACCTTTGTCCCTGGGTTGGCAAGCAGGGCATCCCATCTCTCTGTCCATCCGTGTCTGTCTGTGTCTCCCTGCTCCCTCCATGCCCTGGGTTGGCACAGGGCACTGCCTGCTGGCAGGGGCTCCATTGCCACCGCTGCTGCTGAGCCTCTGCCTGCTCCCAGTGCCAGCACTGGTGGGACCCTCCACTCTTGATGTCCTTAGTGTCCCCTGCCTCACCGTGGTGACAGCATGAACCTGGCACCGTGTCCCCATTCTGCTATTTAAAACTGGGGCTGGGGGTAGAAAAATAAACGCGGAGGATGAAGATGATGATGGTGGCTCTGGCCGCCCTTGGGGACAGCTGGCCCCGCGTCGGCRTCCCCGGGGAGGGGATGCCACGGCCTGGCACAGCCGGGCACAGGGCTGGGAGCTGGACGCCAGGCRTTTGCGCTTTAATGCATCAGGACAGCTTGCAAATTCCAGGCTGGCGCGGCGAGGTGCCGGCCGCGGCGGAGCGTGCGCGGTGTCGCGGCGAGGGCTGCGCTGCCATAACCGGTTAGCTCGCCCAACGCCGCCGGGGCGCCAGGCCCGCGGGGGCTCGGGGCAGGGCACGGCCAGGGGGGTCTGTGAGGGGGGCACRGCACGAGGACGGCGTGGAAAGGGCRSATTTGTAGGATCTCTGTCTCCCCTGTCTGCCTGTTCCTCCTGTCCCCACATCTGCAAGGACCTCTGTCCCCTGTGTCCCTCTTCKGTCTGCAAGACCCTCGTGCCCCTCACCTGCAAGGATCTCTGTCCCCTCCTCCTGCAGGGAGCCCTGTCACCCTTGTCCCCTCCTATCTGCAAAGCCCCCTGTCCCCATTCTGCAGAGCCCCCCGTTACCTCAGCAATAGGAACCCYGTCCCCACTTCTTTAGGGTCTCCTGTGCCCTCATTTTGGAAGCCCCGTGTTCCCTCCTGCCCTCAGGCATCCCTGTCTGCCCGTTCTGTTGAGAACCCTGTCCCTTCAAAGCTCTGTGTCCCCTCACTACAGGGACCCTGTCCCCACCTGCAGACCCTCTGTCACCTTTCTCTGCRGACCCTCCCGTGCACAAAGGCCCCTCCTTTCCCGGCCCCTTCTGCAGAGCCCCGTGTCCCCAAATCCAGAGGAACTCTTCACCCCTCACTCTCCCATCTGGGGTGATTGCCAGTCCTGCCCTCCCCAGCACCAGGGATGACCTGGAGGTTGTTCAGGRGAGCTGGTGCCATCTGAATCCCCGGGAGAGAGGGAAACCTTTCATCTCTACACACGGGGAAACTGAGGCAGGGAATGGCACTGAATCCTCTCTAAGAAGTGGTTTCTCATCCTTTCCCTGAATATTTCCCAAAAATCYGAGCCTGTCAKTGGAGCCAAGAYCCCCAGGCTTTGCTCCCATCTCCCYRCTGTCATCTCCCTCCCCTCACCCTCACAATTCAGATTCCTTAAATAAAAAAAGCCTTTAAAAACACATATTGCCACCTCACTGGGAAAAACTGGAGTCACCTGGAGTGCTAATCCCGAGGCACCCTGAGGCTATGGGTGCTCCCTGGACTG
>NW_026623553.1:155008-174774 GCF_030028575.1 Malurus melanocephalus
AAAAAAAAAAAAAAAAAGGAAAATCGTTGTGTTTTTTCCTGTGCCTGATGCACCGTGAAGATTAAACTGGGATGAGTCTGTGCGGCAGCCAGTTCGATTAGGGGTGGGGGACAGCAGGGAGGGAGGTGAGGATGGAGCAGGGGTGGGGGTTGTGTGTGGGGGTTTGGAGATGCCAAACTGGTGGAAAGGAGAACCTGGGGGGATGGAGAAGCTGGGAGAGGATGGTTATGGCCAGTCCCTGAGGGTCCCCAGGCTGCCTGCAGTTGGTGCTTTGGGGGACAGCCATATCCATAAGAACTGCCAGCCTGATCCTGGGGAGAGCTGGCACCGGGCTGTGTGGGGGCGGCCTCAGCAGCTCATCCCGAAGGCCGACAGCTCGCTGGATAGGGCTGGAAAGCACCCTRGCAGTGGGGAATAAACCCCCACAGGCAGCAGCTGCCTCTGTTAGAGGCTGGATGAGCTCTTACCCACCCGATGTCCCTGGTCTGCATCCCACACACCATCCCCTCATGCAGCCACTTCCAAGGATAACCGGGGGCCTAATATTGCTTTGTCCATGGCTCTGGGGCTGGGCACAATCGCAGCAGAGTGCTGGGATTTTTGTCTATCCTCGTGGTGATGCTCTCCTGGGAAATGATGGGAAAGGGGACAAGGGGTTTYCTTCCAGGACACAGAGTGAGGGACAGCCAGGGTGTTGGGAAGGGACTGACTTCCCTGCCACGGTKCTCCTGGGTTCTTTTGGTGATGGAAGGGCAAAGGAAATTGGGGAAGCCCCCTCAGGGCTGTCTGGCCATTCTGAAGGATCATCTGACCAGTGTGTGTGGGAGGAAACTGGAGTGGCCATCCCTGGGGAGGAACGTGGGGTGGCTGACCCCTGCAGTGGGGTAAAGCCTTTTGGGGGGCTGAGCACTGACTTGGGGATTTTGGGGTGTTGAGCACTAGGTTGAGGGGCTGAGCACCATTTTGGGGAGCCGAGCACCAGCTTGACTGTTTTGGGARGCTGAGCACCACAAGAGTCAAACACCATTTTAGGAGATTGAACCAGCTTCAAGCACAATTCTGGGGGCCTGAACCCAAATTTGGGGTCTAAACRGCAGCTCAGTGGCTGAGCACTGGTTCAGGGGGCTGAGCTCCGTCTTGGGGGGTCAGGCACTGTTTTGGGGGGCTGAGCACCCTCTCAGTGGTTGAGCACTGGTTTGGGGGCTGAGCACCACCCCAGGAGTTGAGCGATTTTGGGAGGCTGAGCACCATCTCAGGGGTCAAGCACCTGTCTGGGGTGTTCAGCACCCACTCAGGGGTTCAGCACTGGCCTGGGGAGATAAGCACTGTTGGGGGAAGCTGAGAGCCAGTTTGGCCACCAAGCACCATTTTGGGTGTCTGAGCACCATTTCAGGGGGCTGAATGCTGGCTCAGAGGTTGAGCTGTGGTTTGGGGATGGTTCTGGGCTTGAGCCCCAGTTTGAGGGGCTTCCTGAGAAGGCTGGGTGGGATCCCACTGAGGGTGTTCATCCTGTCTCACCTGGGTGTGGCAGTGCCAGGCTGGGGGGTTGTTCTGCTGTCTTTGCTCCCTGTCCTCAACACAGAGTGGCCGCTGGATGGGGAGTATCAGGAAAAGCTGCCTCTTGGTCCCCTTGMTGCACCACTTGTGTGGGCCCATCCCAGACCTTCCCTGCCTCAGTTTCCCTCCTGCAGTGTATGTGAAACATCTCCCCCCTCCCTTTAGGGGCTTGCCTGGTGCCCACAGTGTTGCAGCTGCTCTTTCCCCGGCCTGCCATGGGCATCCCTGTTCCATCCAGTGGCTGGGTGCTGGTACCCTGGGCAATGCTGGGGTATCAGGAGCATCCCTRAGTGTTCCCCTGGGAACTCAGGGGTGGTGGGTGCCCTGGCAAACCCTCTCCCAACTCTGTACTGGAGCCTCAGCCTGCTCTCCTGAAGGTCCTGGCAACCAGAAATTGAATCTGCCAGGATGTGTGCCTGGAGCAAACTGGTGCCAGTGTGTGAGGAAGGGGGAGTTGGGTGCAGGGACACCATCCCCTGCCAGCTGAGATGCTGCCATTGGTGTGAGGTGTGGGGAGAACCACAGTCCCCTTCCCAGGGGTCTGCAGCTCTGGGCAGGTGAAGAGGAGCCCAGGATATCTCCATCCGTGGACGAGGAGGGCATATGGCCACTCTGTGCTTTGCAGGTCACCTTGAACCCTGCTGGCCCTGGCTGGCCTGGGGACCCATCTGACACCCTGCCCAGGCCAGCAGCATCTGCACCATCCCCTCTGCCCCAGGGGAGGTCAGAGGATAGGAAAGGGCTTTTTCCTGGCTTCAGGGCCATGCTGTGACCCCGGGCTTGTTCCTTGTGCCAGCACCTCCTCTGGCAGCACCCTTGGGCTCCTTTCTTCCTGGGGGTTTCTTCCCTCCCGCTCCTTGGATGCTTCTGATGGGTGGGGGACAGATCCAGACCAGGGAGAGGATGCGTGTGGCTCCATGCCCAGGGTCTGTGTCACTCCWGCAGGGTTGTGACAGTGCCATGTCCCCACAGGCTTCCCCAGATGTGTTGACACTGGGAGCTGGTCAGGGTGTGATGATGGCAGAAGATCTGCTCGTAGCAGAGGGATGCTACTGGGGACACTGCTCTCTCCAAGTGCCACCCTGGGGGACAAAATCATGCTCTTGCATCCCCTGGCTGGCTTTGCCCTTTGTTGGCTGCATCCCCAGCTGCTCCCCAGAGCTCTTCTGGGGGATGACCATGGGGTGAGGGGTCAGGGGTCTCTCTGTCCATTCCGAACCAGCCCAGGAGCCCCATCCCAGAGCTGGAGTCAGCTCTGTAGTGAGGAGCAAGCAGCTCCTGGGTCCCTCAGGAGCAGATGCACCACACCCAGCCTTTACAGCCCCTGAGCACCCGCCATCATTTACTGGGTGGAAATAAGGAGAAACTTGGAAATTCAGGGTTGGAGAAAGGCCTGGGGATCCTGAGGGGGTGGGAAGGGACAATCAGTGCCCCAGGCCAGGATGACGGTATCTCGGTGATGCCGGGATGCTGAGAGCATTCCTCTGAGTATTCGCCTGGGAATGTGGCCATAGGTGTGCGTGGGGGGCTGGGTGCTCCAAAGACACAAACCCTGTGTGGCCTCAAGGCTGACACTGCCACAAACTCATCTCCAGGGTGAAAACAGCTGTGGGGCAAGGAGGCTGCTCGGCCACAGCCCTGCCCAGCTTTGCTTCAGCCACATCCTGTCGGGGCGGGGGCGGGGGTGCCTCGCTGTGCAGGGACCCTCCGGTGGGCTTTGTGCCGGGGGGGCCGTGTCGTGTCGGAAATCACGTGGCTCTGGGGCTTGGGGTTTTACGGGAAGCGAGGGTTGAGGCGAGGGGCAGTTCCCATCCCCCCGGGATGGCTTGGCCGGGGTTCAGCTCGGGATCGGGCCCCCAGCGCAGCTGCCCCGTGGCGGCGGCCGCTTCCCGGCAGGCGAGGAGTGACGGGGGGGACGAGGAGCCGCCATCGCTCCCCGGAGCAGATGGTCCCTCGGCAGCAAAGCTGCCCCTTCCGCATCGATTACCCGGGCCGGCCGTTTAACGATCGCTTTCCGGGGTTAATTAAACTCTCCTCGCCGAGGGCGACTGTGCGGCGGGGCCCTACCTGCCTGCAGCCCTGACGCACCCCCCAAAACGGGGGGGACGAGCCTGTGGCTGGAGCCGGGCTTTGCTTCCAAGCCAAGCCGTAATATCCATCCTGGAGTGCCGCGGCTGTGCCAGGGGAATCGCCAGCACCGTGGCTGCTTCTCCCCCGGGCACCCGGAGCAAGGTCAGCTGCCGAGCCTGCTCGTATCCCCCTTTCCAGGCAGCACGGGCTGCTGGAGCCGGGTGCTCTCCCCTGAACGCTGGTTTTTTTTTGGGAGCGATCCCCACCGCTTCGCTCCGTGGGGTTTGGTCTGCGCCCACCCGTGTCTCTATTCACAATGATTTTGGAGGAAGGCGTCGAGAGCTCGGCGGCAGACGGCGGCTCCGGAGCAGCACGGGTTGCCGAGCGGGTCGCAGCCCTGGGATTGTCAGGAGTTGCTGCTTTTTGCATATCTAAATGTGCCCTTTCAGCCGACGCTCTCGGTCGAAACTGCCATCTTTTGCCTCATTGTCAGCCTCGCCGAGGTTACGCATCGTTTGCTGACTCACAGCCTCCTGCTCTAATTACTCGTTCAACTCCCTCCCTGGAGCCACCCGGCCAGTCCCGGCACATCCCTTCCCGCTGCTGCTGCCGGCCGGAGGGGCTGGAGCCGGGGCATCCGTGCAAACCCCCTCCATCCGTGCAAACTGCCCATCGCTGCTGCTCTGCTCCTCCGGTCCAGCGTCCCACTGCTCGCACCCCTGCCATGATTTTGGGGTGCAACCGTAGGGCTGCAGTTGGGGCACCCATGCAAACCCCCCTCCCTGCACCCACCCCTGCCCGTGGGCATCGCTCCGAGTCTCCCAAGAGCTTCTCTCCTGGTGGCCAGCGCTCACCCCCCATAACCCAGATGGTTTTGGGGTGCACCCGGGGGTTGGTGGGGGCTGGCAGGGCACACCCGCGGCTCAGCCGACCCACCATCCAGGCGTGGTGCCGGGGGGCTCCGGGCTGGCGGTCCCAGCGGGCATYCCCCCGGCAGGCATCGCCCCGCTGAGGGATGCTCGCTCCCACGCATCCTCCGAGCTTCCCAGGAGCATCCCGGGCGCGCAGCCCCCCCGGGCGAGCGGAGCCCGGCCCCCCCTCGGCGGCAGCGCCGGCTGGGACGAGYGGCGCGCTAAACCCGTAAGCTGAGCCTCTTTGATCCCCGTCCGATATGATCAGCCGCCGGGGAGCTCTGAGCCGGGCCCAGCGTGATTTCCAGCGTCGCGGGGATTCGAACAGACGCCGCAATTACCGATGGGATCGGGCTGATCCCGCTCCTGGTCCTGCTGCTCCACACTGGCTGGGGTCCTGTCTGCCAGAAACAGGGAAAGCACCAGCTCTGACCTTTCTAATATTACTATTTTTATTATCACCACCACCACCATCATCATCATCAAAATATTCCCCCATCCCAGGCTTGCCATCACTGTCATGCCAATTGGGAAGAGCCTGCTCTCCTCTCCAGCATCTTCTCAGATCCTTATCTCTTCCAAAGAGAGGGGACCCAAACTCACMCAGCCCAGCAAGCCAGATGGGTGCCGGGGCTCTATTTAGCTTTAATTAACTTGATTTTTTTATCTCCCTGTTTTTGATCGGCAATGTTGAGGCGGAAACAACATCCCTGCAAATCCATCTTGCTAAGGGAGGTGAAACCAAGCCGGGTAATCCGGTGGTAAGGACAGCGCTCCGATGGGTAATGCAGTCGTGCTCGCCTTGGAAGAGGAGATATTTTATATATTTATATATCAAGGAAAAAAAGAGCYGTATATGTGTTTGCACAGGCTTCTGCCTGCCACAGAATGGTCCAACCACGCATCTTATCTCGTAAAGCCATATTTTGGCCCTTTTTTTTCCCCCCCAAGAAAGTGAATTTTAAGCACCAGGAGACAGTGATGGTTTCTTTGGAGCTGTTAGGATCTGCCATGTACAATAAATCTGTCTTAGTTTGTGGATTATTGGCCCAATAGACCGTAACAGCTCTGTCAGCCCCTCCTGGCGCGCTGTGTCCRGCAAGCTCAGCCTTTGGTGGGTTTTCCTGGTTTTTTTATTATTTTTCAGCAGGAATTTGCTAAGGATTTTTCTGTGCCATGTGCGTGTACAGCGGCTGATAGGGAATTCAGAGGAGCTCAGTAACATTCTTAGGTTTTTTTTTTTTTTTTTTAAAGAATATTCCCCCTCTGGAAAAACGCAAAGGCACGAAGTCCAAACCCCCAAAACAGGATGAAGAGGAAGGCAGAGCCTTCCCTGCCAGAGTGCATCCAGACAGGGGCTGCCTCCCTAAAACTTGTGSTGGTTGAGAATGGGGTTTTACTGAGTGGGGTTTTGCTGCTATCCAGTAGGATTTCCCTGGACGGCCCTGCTCCTGCCAGCCGTTGTTCTCAGTCCACTGTGCTTGATCCAAGCCCGGAAAAACAGGATTTCCCGGGGATGGCGTGGGATGGTGTGCTGGCCCCTCCAGCCTTACTGGGCTGAGCAGCACATGCTCCTCTCACCCTCAGCCTGAATTTGAGGGGGACTGCAGCTGGTCCTGCTGCTCAGTGTGGGCTCAGCATGGCCTTGGGTCATGATGTGGGGTGAGATGTGGGGTGCAGGTGTAGGGTGCGATGTGGGGTGCACAGTGATGATGGTGTGAGCTCTGAAGGGGGGACCAGAGTGGGGTGCAGGTGTAGGGTGCGATGTGGGGTGCACGGTGATGATGGTGTGAGCTCTGAAGGGGGGAGCAGAGTGGGGTGCAGGTGTGGGTCACAGGCTGCAGGTGCAGGCAGGGAGGTGTGGGTGCCACACCTGGGGGGATGTGCCACACCATGGCCTGGGGGGATTCGGTGTGCTGTAGGGCTGGGGGGTCACACATCCACCTTGGTCCTCGAGGCGAGCAGGAGGCGGCGGTGGGATTTGGGCTGGGGAGGGAGCAGGCTGAGCGCTCGGGATGGCGCTGGCGGGCAGTCCCCGCGGTGCCAGGGACGGCGGGCGGTGCCGGGGGCGCTGCCAGCCGGGGATGCCGTGAGTCCCCCCGGGYGCTGCGCTGGGGGAGCCGCTCCGGCCCCAGCAGCTCCCTAAGCCCATTAAGAGCTCAGGGAGCCTTACACCTCGGGGGGCTGCAGCAGGGACTTGCACTGCTGCAGATTAAACCCCTTGAGCCAAAGCGGGGGTGCTGCCGCGGGGACACGGGGACGCCCATGGCCGTCCTCTGGAGACACCCATCCTGAATCCCCGGCGTGGGTGCTGGCTGCTGCCCTCGGGATAGGGATGGCTGCAGTCCTGGAACTGCATGTGGTTTTGTTGCATTGTTAAAATGCGCCATTTGGGTGAAAAAGTCCATTTTTTGTCTGAAAAATCATCAGAGGAGGATGTTCCCCCTCCGGGWGCTGTCGTTCAGCATCACGGTGTGCAGGAGAAAAGTACAGGGAGAGCAGGTAGGTCCATCCAGGATGAGGATGGGGAAGCCACGCTGGTTGAAGGAAACCTGGTCAGGAATTGCTTGGGAAKTTTTCTACCCTTAACCTGGATGTGCCTTACATCAAAAATATCAGGAGTTATGATAGTAGGAAACCCCTTCTGCCCCCTCAGATAGGTCTTYGTGAAGGCTGTGGGATGAAAACAGYTTTGTCAGAGCACTGAGGGAGTTGTTGTGGACTGTCYCTAAAATTCCAGATGCAGGGATGGGTTTCTTTTTGTTGACTCCACTGCCTACAGTTCCATATCCGCTGGTGCTCCAGTTCGCTGGGGAATGGATTCTGTGGGGGTTCCCTGCCCAGCTCATCCCACAGCCCCTGCTCATCCCCCAGCTTTGCTCAGGCTCATCCTCCATGGATCATGCCACTGAGGGCAAGGTGCAGGAGCTCCTGGCATGGGCAAGAGGGAAAAGGATGGGATGGAGGAGGCTGTCCATCATGGGAGGCAGGAGCAGGCAGTGGGAGCCCATTTGGCTGGGAACCCTGTGCTCTGGAGCTGCCCTCCCATGCTGGGAGCTGGCCAGCACTGTGGGAACACCCATCCCCAGATGGGGAGAGGGGTGCTGGGTTCAGAAGGGATGAAACCCCGATGGGATCAAACCCCTCTGCGTGGGTAAGGGAAGATGGTTCTCCTGCAGGGGGGGTCACCAGTCAGGCAGGCAGGTCCTGGGAGCAGCCTGGGGCTCCTGAACCCACCCTGGGCCTGCTGGAGAAGGGCTGGACCAGCCACATCCAGCTTGCTCCTTGTCATTGCAGCTTGCCACCTGGGAAGTGAGGGAAGGCAGAGGCATTGACACCCAGCTCTGGTTTTGGTGCAGCCCCTCAGAGCTTGGGGCCAGGTGGGAGCATGATCCCACACAGATGCTGACACCCTGCAGTCAGTCCCCTCAGAGCACATCTCCAGTGTGATAAGCCCCTTCCAGGTCCCACCAAGTAGTTTTTCCTTCATGCTTCAGCTTCCCCAGGCTCAGTCTTGTGGCCCTTCCATATCTTCCTCTGTGTTCTGACAGCTTGTGGATGTGTTTTTTCTGTGGCTGCCCTCGAGATCATACAGTGAGGCTCTCTTTCTTACTGTGAGTCCTCTTTCAGCTCAGGATCCTCCCATCCTGTCTCATGCTGTGGCTGGTGGTGGTGATGGTGACCCCTTCCTCCTTCCCAGGACTCCAGCTCTGCTTTCTGACTGTCCTGGGGTTGGTTCTTTAAGTTCTGCCAGCTTTCCCCATCTCGCTTGTGCTTTTTAAAAATTGCCATAGAATCAGAAAACATTTTGGGTTGGAAAAGACATTAAAGCTCATCTCATTCCACCCTCTGCCATGGGCACAGACACCTTCTACTATCCCAGGGTGCTCCAAGCCCTGTCCAGCCTGGTCTGGGACACTCCCAGGCATGGGGCAGCCACAGCTTCTCTGGGCCAGGGCCTCCCCATCCTCACAGCGAATTTTCTCCTCATATCTTGTCTATCTTTGCCCTCTGTCAGTTTAAAACTCTCACACCTTGTCCTGTCACAGGCCATGGTGAGAAGTCTCTATSCAGCATTCTTCCATCCCCCCTTCATGCATGGAAAGTCCACAGAGGGGTCTCATGGCTGTGCAGGACCCCCAGGGACAATCTGAGTGTTCCAGAGCAGTCCCAGTGTTTTCTGCAGCCAGACTGGTCACAAACAGCAGCTGGTCCTTGGTACAACACCTCCCTGTCCTGCCACCCCATCACAGGCCCAACAATTTTCTGGGAACAGTTTCCCCAATAACTCTTCCYATCAGGTTGCCCAGGAGTGCTGTTTTTCCATCCTCTACTGCCATGTACAGAGAGGTTCAGGGAACCATGCCTTCCCTTTTAGGCTGATTTTGAAGCAGCACTAAGAACCAAGAAGGGGATCTAAAAGGAATCTCTGAAGGAGAGCTTGCCTTGGGTCAGTCCTTACGTAGCCACTGGCCTCAGGCACGTTTGGTCACTCAGAGCACGCTGTGTTGGGTGCAGGTCTCCTCCCCAGCCGTGCCCTGCTCGAAGGCAGATCTTGTAGCTGAGGACATCTGGTCACTGTCGATGCCAGCATTGCAGAGTYCCTCCCTCAGCCAGGACAGGGCATCCCTGGGGCTCTCTGGTCCCCAAGGTGTGGTGCAAACCCTCCCTGCAGCTCTGCTCTCCTGGAGGATGAGGGGCTGTTWGCTCCCTGGGATCCAGCAGGTACAGAGAGCAGGACCATCATCTTCCTCTTGATCCCAGGATGGTCCAGTTTGCCCATTTCTTTGGGTGCTGCACGTGGATTCCTTGACTGCCCTTGAGTGTGGGGATGGTTTGGACATCTGGGTCTAGTGCTGTGATCATCTGAAAAAGCATCACATGGAAAAGTTCAAGCAGAGGAAGACAGTGAGGGGTGCAGGAGATCTGAGGATCCGTAAAACCAACACCTGAGGTGTTCCCTAGGGTGAGCAAAATGGGGGAGCACCTGCCAAGCATCACAGTCTGGGAAGTGTTGGCAGTAAGTGTCCCCATCCTCTGGCACCCAGGGGCCTGGGCAGCACCCTCCCCTGTGCTCAGCATCTTCCAGCCCGCTCGCTGTGCTGCCTGGAGTGTCCTGGGCTCTCTGGTTCCATCCCCAGTGCCTCCAGCAGGACCTGCCTTGCAGCTGGGGTCACCTGTGATGTCTCGGGGAGCGGGAAGCTCTCGGGGTGCACAGCAAGCAGTACTTGTGTCTGAGCTAGAGAGCATCAGGGTTTGCTCTGTGTTATTCTGGATCTAAAAGGAAAAAAAAAAAAAAGGGATTGCTCTTTCCCAGTTCCTGCATTTCCTGAGAGCAGCCTAGCTCCTAGCTTATCTTCAGACAGCCTCAGGGGTATTCCCTTGGAGTTTGGGAGTTTAATCAGGCATTGCTGGGGCATGTGAACTGTGCGGCGAGTCGCCGTTCCCAGGGAGGGGAGCGCCTCTCGCAGATATTTGGGTTGGCGTGCCTGGGCTGGGGGCTGGGCTGGCTGGGAACGTGCTGCTGCTTTTCCTGGGATGGGACTGGGAATGGCCGGGGGTCACCACCCGCCTGCCTGGGAGGAGTGGGGACAGGATGCTGTGGGCAGGGTGGGTTCCCCTGGACATCCCTGTGATGGGGCTGCCTGGGCTTCGCTGGGCTCCTYTGGAGCTTCCATCCCCTCCAGCCCTGCCTCTGCCACCTGCCTCTTTTCCTTCCAAACCCGTGGATTTTCCTTGTAGCATCCTAGGCGAGAGCTGCTGGTCCCCACCATAATGAGCCATCCTGATTATGACCTGGTGCCCTYCTTCAGGCCCCTCTGGCCATGACCTGACCCTGCTGCTCGTTTTATTTTGGGTGATTTTGAATTGGGCAGAGAATCAGGATTCCATTGGAAATGCCCGACGCCGGGCTCTGCTTCACCGGTGGAATCGAGGGCTTTGTTGCTGGCTCTTTTGCAGGCAGTATTTCTTTTTTTGGGGGCTGGATATATTTCTGGCAAGTAAAATGACGGATGCTCTGTTTCGTTTCCAGTGGCAGCGTTTCAGATTCCTTGCTCCAGGGCAGGAGCCGAGCGAACTCCGATTCCAGAGCAGCTCTGGTACCTTGGCAGCTTAAAGGCCACGGGGTTTGCTTGAATGACAAGCGGTGCTGAGCGTGGGGAAAGCTCGGGAGAGGCGGTTTTGTGCTCATGCCTTCCATCTCTTGCAGGAGYGAGATCCCACGGAGCGGGGAGGCAGCTCTGTGCTGTCTTCCTGCTCCCCAGGCAAACTGGGAGGTGGTGGAAAGACATGGAGAAGGATGGCAAGCCCTGCTTGGGGGGATGCTCCCTGCATCACTGCTGGGGAGAAGGGGAGAAGGGGAGAAGGGGAGAAGCAAAGTCTAGAGGCATTTCTGTGTCTCTTCTCCCCAGGAACATGCTCTTGGATGCTCTTACCCCAGCTCTGCGTGTGGCTCCCCTGCACCCCTCGTATCAGCTTAGAAGGAGRGAATCACAGAATCRTGCAATGGTTTGRRTTGRAARGGACMTTAAAGYCCATCCCATTCCACCCCCTGCCATGGGCAGGGTCACCTTCCACTGTCYCAGGTTACTCCAAGCCCTGTCCAACCTGGCTTTGAACATTTCCAGGGATGGGGCAGCCACAGCTTCTGTGGGTGAGCTGTTCAGGTGCCTCACAAGTGCCTCTGAAGTGATCCAGGTGCAGGTCCCTGAGCTGCATGCTGCAGTGTTGGTGAGCCCAATCCATCAGGGAGGACAGGACCTGGCTTGGGATGCTGCAGTGCTGGGAGGGATGGGAGTCCACAGCCCAGGGGGTCAGGGCAGGTCGGGGATCTGCCTTCCTGAAGCTCCCCAGCTTTTTTGGGCTTGTCTGCACAGACCTGAGACATGTGTGGGTCTGCAGGCAGAGTTGGCTCATTCCTCACAGAGCTCCCCTGCACCTGGTTTGGGTGACAGAGAGAACCCTGACTGCTGCCTGCCCCCCAAAACCTGTACCCCAAAACCTCTCAAGCCTCTCTGGCCCACAGGACTTACTGGAAGGAAGTCCCCTGGGCACCAGTGGGGTGGGATGGTGCTGGTCCCATCACTGTGGTGAGTTTTGGCAGTGCTCAGCTAGGCTGTGGGGCTGTGAGGAGACCCACCCRGGCTCCCTGAGGGCTGTGGGGTGCCCCACTGCCCCTCGGAAAGCTGAGCTCGTCTTCCCCGCTCCGAGCCCTGGCCARGCCGCCTTCCTCCCCTTTCTCTTCTTCCTCCCGTTTCCCTCCTGCCTGCCAGGCCAAGCAAAACGCGGTGCTGACCAAAAATAACAACCGCCGGCAGATCCAGACAATGGATAAACCCCCGGTGAGGGCGAGGGCGACCCGAATCCTCCCAGAGGAAGACGGGATTATTYGCCGTCCTCTTAGACATCTGTCAGTAGCTGCCGTCTGCGGACCCGCTTTCCGACGGGGCCCTCGCCTTCCTGCTGGGAAAAGTGGTTCTTCCAAAGCTGCTGYCCTCAGGAGCAGGGCTCGTGGGCACTTGGGATCTCATCACTGAGCACCACAAGGTCCCCACTACCCATTAATGGCCTGACGCGCTGAGCTGGTCCCGGCGCTCTCAAGTGGTGACAGTGACACAGGTGGTGGCATGGGTGGCATGGGTGCACCGGCCCTTCCCATTGCCAACTTTCCTGGGACCTGGAAAGTCTCTGGTYTGTGTTCTGCCACCATGGAGCTGCCTGGTGGGGTGTGGAGGGGTGAGGTTGTGAGAGAGCAGGGAGCACAAGGGGACTTCCCCCAGCTGGAGCTGTTCTTGGAGATGGCACTGATGGATTTGGGCTCTTCTGGAGGTGGCACTTGTGGTGGCACTGATGGATTTGGGCATCATTGGAGGTGGCACTTGAAGGTGGCACGAATAGATTTGAGCACCATTGGGGGTGACACTTGGAGGTGGAGCATACARATTGGGACACCAATGATGGTGGCACTGATGGCTTTGGGTTTCTTTGCCATCCAATATTCCTGTGTGACTGTGCCTACAACTTTTTCCCTGACTTTTAATGGACTTCCCTTCACTCTGCCCATGCTGAGGGGTGTCTCTGTGACCTCTTTGTCGCTCAGACCCCGAGTAATTGACGCTGTAATCGTCCCATCTGTTAACGGAGCGATTCACACGTCTTAGCTTGGCCTGGGCAGGCTGTGTGAGGGTCTCCCCAGGGCAAAGCCATCCTCAGCCCCCCAGCTCTTTGGGGGTCCTGCCGGGATGCCCGCTGTTGTTGGCATCTGCATGTGCCTGCCCACCTGTCCCCAATGCCCTGGGGTCATTCTGCCTGCTCCCCTGAACCTCACAACCCTGAATCACCTTGGGGACCTCACTTGGTGGAGAGAACACTGGGCAATAGTTGGACCAAAGGGCTGGGGTCCCTCCAGGAGGGTCTGGGGGGGATTTGCAGAGGACAGGGGGTTCTGCTGGGCTGGGATTGATGGCGCATCTCCGGGGCGATGCCAAGCCGGGGGGAGTGGGCGAGCGGCAGAGCCGTGCCACGGCGCGTGAATGTCAGATGCTGCTTGGCTGCGAGCTGGGCTCGTGCGAGAGCAGATCTGTTCAATCCCATTTGGAGAGGGGGGAGAGGCGGGGGGGGCCCTTCCCCAGGCTCAATCTGGTAGGTTTTAGTTACAGTCGTTTTAGGATTTGGGCAGCGAATTGGTGCAGCTTTGGCACAGGGGGGGATGGATGAGCACCGAGGCTGCCAAGCCTCCCTCATCCCCCGGAATTGGGGAAGGGGGGCACGGTGCAGGTGGGTGCAGCCCCCGGGCCGAGCGGCGTGGCCGTCACCCGGCTCTCTGGGCAGCAGCTGGGCGAGCGGAGGAGGGGAGGAGGTGCCTGGCGCTGTCCGCAGGGCACCCGCAGCCCTGCAATGCTCGGGTGGACGCTTCAAATCGCGTTATCTCCATAACCGCCCGGCTCTGGCCGCTCCGAGTGGCAGCGGAGATAAGTGGATTTCCAGGGAGCGCCTGGTCGTCTGACATTTAAGACTCCTTAATCCGTAACCACCACCCCGCGGAGGCAGGACGCAGCCACATTTCCTGGCCGGGGCAGCCCCGGGCGCGGGTCGGTCCCTGCAGCGGTGGCTCCAGCTGTGCCAGGGCCACAGGGTGAGGCTGGAGGATGTGCACGGGGCACTGCTATCCCTGGGCACATCCTTGTCCTCTCCACCATGATAACCTCCTGGGAWGGCCAGGGCACAGCAGTGAGAGGCTCTGGGGTGTTGCCTGAGTCAGGCATCTGGGTGTGGCTGTGCTGACAGATTGGGAAGCCTGGAGCAGCCATGGGGATACACGGAAAACCCCATCACCAGTGGGGAAAAATAAGCCCTTTGTGGATCCCCAGTGTAGGGAGCTTACCTGGGGAGATGGCATCACCTCCTGCCCACTCAGCAGGATGGGGCATGGCCTCACCATGCTGTCGCTGAGGATGGGCCTGGCAGGACACATCCTGGTCCTCCCTGTGTGTGTGTCCAGAGCTGCTCCTGGGGCTGAGTGCCCGCCTGCAAGGAGGAGACGGGTGAAAGCCACTCTGTGCACCATGATGATTCGCCATCTGCTTCCAGGGCAAACTCCAGATGCTGGATTTAATCTTCCATAGCCTTTTTAATTCAGGAGTTGGCTTCTTAACATCCCTCAGTGCCACCTCGGCAGCAGAGGCAAGCAGAGTGGCTGCCAYGACCGGCCCTTCGAAGGATGTTCTGGAGGATGAGAGATGAACTATCTCCATGTGAGTTGCCCATCTGGCAACCTGTCATACCTCGGCCCGTCATACCTCTGGCTCTTTAACTGGCCCAGGGTGAGCCTGAGCATTCACAGCATAGCCCAACCCTCCCRCAGGCTTGGGTGTCCTCTCTTGATGTCTGGAGAAAAGGCAGTGGGTGATGGTAACGTGTGTGGTACATCCAGGAGTRGATCTTCTGGCTGGACCAGTTTTTGGGAGGATGAATGTGGAGAGCAGAGCTTGGGGGCTGTTGGGTTGACAGAGGTGATGGCTTGCAAATAACATGCTTGTCTTTGCCTCAGGCACCTGGTTATCAGGCACTATGGATGGGTGCCCTGTAGGGATAATCAGCCTTGGGAGATCAAGGATGGATTTCTCTCTTGGTTCACCTGGACATCTGGCTGGTGAGGCCATGATGAGACATCACCGCCTGTTTCAGTTGACCTGTGTCACCTGGTGGAGGGAACAGCAGGTTTGRCTGTGCTGTGGAAATGGGGCTCCTGGTAGCTGAGTCAGCTGTTGTGGTGCTGGGGTTGGGGCTGCTGTGAACCTTCTTCTGTTGGGGCTTGTTCTCCTGAACCTTTGACCTGGGTTGCAGCTGGACCCTCTGGCTCGTGACACTGCTCCAGGCCAGGCTCCCTCTGGGTGTCACATCCAGGGTGTGTTTCAGACACCAGGATGCCTCCAGGGTGTCTTGTCTCCCCACACATCGCTCCCACCACCCACGGTCCCATGCTTTTGGCCATCCCAAGGTCCTGTCCACTGAGGAGCACAGGGACCACCTCCAGTGCCTCTTTGGAGCTGCAAGGGGAAGGTGCCTCTGGTTTGCAGCCTCCCTTGGCCTCCGTCTTTCCTGGGATACTTTGGAGAGGGGCACACATTGGTGGTGGGCACCCCACTTTGGTCTGTCCATGGCACGGGTGAGTCTGTCCATCTGTCTGTCCGTCCATCACTGGGGTGTGATACTGGTGGGGAGGAGGTGGGGACCCTGCTGGGCGGGCGGCCACGCAGCAAGGGGGAGGAAGTGGGGACAAAAACGCGGCAGAGGAGACAATTGCAGCCTTTCTCCAGGCTGAAAAGACGCCGGGGTCCCTTCCGTCCTCGTCCTCCGTCTGCTGTGGGCGGACAAAGCCCCCGCCCCCGGTGCCCACCCAGCGCCCAAGGATTAGAAAAAAGGCGAATTTTGATTTTCTCCTTTTGTTTCCGGAGCCCTGGGAGCAGCTCGGCTTCAGCTTTGCTGCTTTCTTCTCCCTTTACGTGTCTGTGCACGGCTGACCAACCGGCGGCTTTTCTGGGAGGAGGGTGATTTATTTAAAATTAAAGGAAAGCAGAAGTTCTTTCTTGAAGACGAGACTTTTTAGGTCGGCGGGAGCTGATGGCTTTCCAGCCATGCAGCGAGCACACAGGGGAGCCAGCTGGAATGTGCAGCTTGTCATTTTTTTTAGGAGAAGCGAAGCTCCTCTCCTGCTCCCCTCTGACAGTGAATGGTGCCTGCAACTGGGGAGACTCTGAGTTGATCGGCTGGCAGGGGTTTCTCCGGACCACCAGAGATGATCCTTTTGCAACCTTTATTTCTTCTGGCATTGTCAGGACTATTGCAGAGCAGTCCCCTGTGTGCTGGGGTGCAGGGAGCCCTGGGGCAGAGTGAGGGGGGTGAGGGGTGGTGTGGTGCTGAGAGCTGGGGGAAGACCAGGGCAGGGAGTATCCCATTTTTTCCCCTCAGGACCATGGGACAGCATCATGCCTGGCCCCATCTGAGCACGATGGGAGGCAGGTCTTTGGGGTGACTCATAGAAATCATAGAATCACAGGGTGGTTTGGGTTTGAAGGGTCTTTACAGATCATCTCATTCCACCCACTGCCATGGGCAGGGACATATTCCACTGGACAAGGTTACTCCAAATCCTGGAGTAACAGAGTAACACTCCAACCTGGCCTTGAACATTTCCAGGGATGGTGCAGCCACAGCTTCTCAGGCAACATGYTCTCGCCCTGGCACCCGTGGCTTTCAGACCCTGGCCCTGGCAGGGGGTTGGTTTCAGGAGAGAAGCGGTGTCCTGCAAAGGGCTGGGAACCCCAGGGTGTGGGTTGCGGCCTCCCGACCTTGCTGGTGGCCCCTTGAACCCTGGCGTCCCTCCAGGCTGTTAAGCTGCCCCGTGCAAAGACCCGGGCGAGGGAGCCCATCACGTGCCCCTAAAGCCGTGGCCGGGACTAAGCACCTTCTGACAGGGACCCAGATGACGCTGCTGCCCGGCGCCTTCCCCAAGGGATGGGGGCCGGAAAAGGGGCAGAAACGGGACGGGGGGGCCCTCGCCGTCTTTACTCGGGTCAATCATAAAGAAGGGATTAAGATCATTAATTCCTCCCCCCGCTGCAATTAACGACGGGGCCGGGCAGCGGCTGGCGAGAAGCAGCGATATCTGCTGTGCTGGGTGGTCCCACCGTATCAGGGTGGGGACCCCTCTTTGTGCGAGCTAGGCAGGCACCCCCAGCACCCCCAGCACCCCGCTCTGGGGTCCCTGGCGAGGACAGTGTGGGGACAGACCCGTCCCAGCTGGCACGGCCGCGGTGTCCGGCGCCTGCTGGCGCGGTGGCCCGGGGGCTGGAGGGCAGCGCCGGGTGGTTGCAGATGGTGGGAGCTGGCGGAGGCAAAGCGGCGGCCGGGACAATGGCGGGATTGTGCGGTGGCGCCGCTGGCACAGCTCGGCACGGCTCGGCACGGCTCGGCGCCGCACCCCGTGCCAACGGCGGGCGCTGCCTTGCGCCGCTGGGGCTGAGGGCGCTGTGCCCGGTGTCCCCGGGGTGCGGGTGGGCTGGGGTGGCCCTGTCCCACCGTCAGGTGCTCGGGGGCTGTGCCGGGCTGTGCAGCCACCGCCCCGRTGGGAGGGGGCTGTGACAGGGGGCTCAGAGCTGCTGGCACCATCTCTGTGGCGTGGAGGGACCAGCCAGGGAGGCTGGCCGGTGTGTCCGGCTGCAGAGGAGGATGGTAACTGGTGAGATGGTGACCACGGCGTGACTTCAGCTGGTGTCCCCCCCACTTTGGCACCCGGACCCCGCTGTGGGGCTGTGGGGACACCCACGCGGGCAGGACCCAGCTCTTTGCCAGGGCGATGCAGAGCATTTCCAACAGCCGTAGCTGGAAACCTCCGGTGGCTCTGGGCAGCACGGCGGTSCCGATGGCCCAGGGCGAGCGGGCAGGGTGGCCAGTGCCGGGCGCTCGGCTCCCGCACGGCGCGGGGCGGGCGGAAGAGGCGCAGGGCCGCAGGAAAGGCGGCCGCGGGCAGGCGTGAGATAACACCGCCGGGCGCTTTATCTCACATCCTCCCGTCCGGTGCTCTTCCTGCCGCGCTCCCCGCTCCGGCCCCAGCGCCCGTTGCTGCCGGCGCTAAGGTGTGACCCGTCCCGAGGTCCCCGGGGACAGGTCCCCGCCTCCCTGGCAGAGGGGATGGGTGATTCAGCGCTGTGGCAGCAGCTCGCCCATCCTCCCAGCACCCCTTTGGGTCAGCCCTTTGGGGTGCGCCCCAGCTCACCGCTGCCCGGCATCCCCCCGCCTGGCGTRGAGCGGGCTGCTGGGGAAGGGCAGCCCGTCCTGCCGCCGCAGCCCTCCCTCCCCACGTGGCCTGGCGAGCTCCCGGCTGGAGCCCAAGCCCTGCATCGATCCGCGCTGCATCTTAAATCCCGCAGCAGCTGAAGCAAGCGGTTTTCAGCGCCAGGGCGGGGGGGTTTCTCCGTGGGCGAGCCGGCTCTGGCACCGGAGTGAGACACCGGGGCTGCTTCCGCASCCGGTACCACGGCAGTTGGCACCGGGATCTTGCCCCCATCAGCGGTTCAACAGTGATGCCCAGGCTCTGCCCGTGGGAAAGGGTCCTCCGGGACCATTGTGGGGTTCCTGGGGTTGCACTGGAGAAGGGGATCCAAAGGGTGATGGATGAGCAGGATTGGGGTGGGGGGTGCAGGGGTGCCCCTCGATCTGCTGCATCATCCCTGTGCAGGAGTGAAGGCCTCAGCAGAGCTCTCCATGTGGCCACATCCCGTCTAGGCTCCAGAGAGGAGGGTGATGGAATACCAGGATGGAGGGATGGGGTGGGCAAGGGGCTTTCACCCAGTGCCACCCTCCCCCAGCTGCGGCCAGGGTGGGGACGTGGGTTCCTGCTCCACTAAGCCCTGCAGCTTTTCTCCTCTAAAGCCTGATTACTTGGCGGTGCCTGTGTGCGTGCGTGCTCGRGAGGGAGGAGGAGGAGGAATTTCACAACAACAAGTGTTTGCAGCCACACTGGGCCCAGCTGCCCCGGAGTYGCCCCGGGGACAGCAGCATAGCATCCGCCCCAGGAAGGCTCTTGCTGTCACTGCTGAGCCCATGGCTCCTCTGGAGCAGCCAGGCTGCGTGCTGGGTGTGCTGGGGCATGGTAGGAGGTCAGGGCTGGGCCTTGGAGGTGGATGCTGTGGTTGAAGCATGTTGTGAACCCTGTGGGGTTGAAGATGGGTGCTGCAGCTCCTGATGGGGCTCAGAAGTGGATGCTGCAGCTCCCTGTTTGGTTTGGAGATGGACACTGCAGCCCTTGGTGGGGTTTGGAGGTGGATGCCATGGCTGYCCATGGGATTTGGAAGTGGATGCTGGAAGTGGCTCAGAATAGGACACTGCAGCTCCCTATGGGATTTGGGGTGGACACTGCAGCTGTTGGTGCGATTTGGAGGAGGGTGCTGTGGATCCCTCGGGGACTTGAAGGTGGATGCTGTTGCTCTCCATGTGACTTCCTTTCCTCTGCCCTGTGCTGGAGCAGGGACAATGGTCCARGAGGAGAAARAGGAGGAGGARGGAGGGTGCAGCCTGGYCTGAGCTGGGTGAGCAGCATCCCTGGGGCTGTGGGAGCCGGGGTGTTGCTTTCATGGCACCCGGCTTGGGGGCCAAGGGCAGCTGCAGGGTGAGAGTTGGGCACCCCTTGCCTGAGCTCCAGTTCCTGGCCCGGAGCGTCCCGCTGGCGCCTGCGGTCCCATCCGGCGTGGGGCCGCACGCCGCTGGAGCGGAGCGGGAGATGAGCCCCGTGACTTCCCTGGGGCTGCTGTCCCTGGGGGAGGAGAGCCGGGCACAGAGAGTCTTTAAGCATCAGAGTGCCATTGCTACCAGGCCAGGACTTCCCCTGTGACCCCCYACTTGTGTCTGGATGGCGACCCTTTTAGAGAGCAGCGGAACGGATCTCCACCGAGGTCCGTTCCCTGGAGTTCCTTTGTTCGCCGCGCTGAGATTTTCATGGCAGGGGGAGGAAGAGCCGCTTTGAAAAGCCCGTTGGCTCTTGCCAGCGCTAACTCTCTTTTCTTTTCTCCTTCCAGAGCCGTGTGGTGTGTCCCAGAGCCGCAGAGTATGTCTGTGCACTGAGAGCACCCTGAGTCCTCCGCAGCCGGCGCGGGAGGAGACGCCCCGTTGATGCGCGGTCCCGTCTGAGCGTCCCCGGTGGCTGGCGGGCCGCTGCTACCAGAAGGG
>NW_026623553.1:174930-184195 GCF_030028575.1 Malurus melanocephalus
TTTTTTTTTTTTAAATTTTGGGGTTGGTTTTGTTGTTGTGCTCCGGGCACCATGTCAAATTCGGGCTCCCATCAAGACACTGGGAACAAGCCAGAGACGGAAAAAAATAACCAAGATGACTCTCAACCCCCCGTCAACTCCGAGAGGAGGAAYAAAAGTGGAATAATAAGTGAACCTTTGAACAAAAGTCTTAAGAAGTCCCGTCCACTCTCCCACTATTCCACCTTTGGTAGCAGCAGCTCGGTAAGCGAACATTCAGAGAAAGGCAACCCCTTAGCTAATGGCAACGATGCGACTGTGGATAAAAGTCATTCTACCTCAAAGCACAAAAACATCTCTAGTATGCTGAGCAAATTAGACCGGATGTCGGAGCTCTCCTCAGAAGGACAGACCGCCCTCCAACAGTTTGCTCAGTCGACAGAAATGCTCAAAAGAGTGGTACAGGAGCATCTTCCTCTAACAAGCGAGCACGGGACTGGTATCTCTGACATGGAGGCAGTCTCAGCTGCAGAGACAATGAACGGCCCCTCTGATTTTCCTTACCTGGGGGCTTTTCCCATCAACCCAGGCCTTTTCATTATGACCCCTGCCGGCGTGTTTCTGGCAGAGAGCGCGCTCCATATGGCTGGCTTGGCAGAGTATCCCATGCAGAATGAGTTGGCATCTGCCATCAATTCGGGGAAAAAGAAACGGAAAAGATGCGGCATGTGCCCGCCCTGCCGAAGACGGATAAACTGCGAGCAGTGCAGCAGTTGTAGGAATCGCAAAACTGGCCACCAGATTTGCAAATTCCGAAAATGTGAAGAACTCAAAAAGAAGCCTTCTGCAGCACTGGAGGTAACCRGCCCCTCTCTGGCACCCTAACCCCTCCTCGGGCTGCGCTCCTGGGTTCGGATCTTGCCCTAGATAATAAAACACCTGGTACTTCTTACTTTTTTTTTTTATTTTTCCCTTTTCCATTAACAGCTCTCTGTTATCACACCCTGAGATGTGTGCTCTGCCCAGTGGCCCCAGTCCCCACCCCCTGCTATGTACTGGTGTTGATTGGTGTGGGGAGGAGGGCTGGGATCTCCTGGGAGTCCCTGGGCACTCTGGACTCCACTCTCCCCTTTGCAAGCACAGGCACCAGGGGGACTCTGCTGGGGATTTGGTGACAGCATCCCATGTCCTCAGTGGGTGGCAGCTCCCTGAGTTGGGGAGCAGCATCTAACCCCAGAGGAGGGGGTGACTTTTTGGGGCAGAGCTTGGGGTAATTGGTGATGATGAAGCCTGTGACCACAGTGACCACARAGCCCAGCCCCTCAGCTCACTCCCCTCTGAGCAGGAGCACAGCAGTCCCTGGGTTTGGGAGCAAACTGCTGCAGTGTGTGCTGCCCAGCATCCTCAGTGGTGTGGCTGTGCAGGGTCACCGTGGGTCAGCGTCCATCTGGGGTGGTCAGGATGGGTCCAGAAGGCAGCAGTGCTGCAGTCCCCACTGGCAGTGCTCCTGTTTCAGCACCCAGCAGAGCCAGGAGCATCCCTGCTTCGTCTGGGGATGCCCAGGTGCCCTGGTGTGAGCCCCTGGGTGCTGCTCAGGCTGTCAGTGCCCACCTTGGCTTTGCAGGACAGCCACTGGGTTGGGGTGCCACCYTGCCAAATCCACTGGGGAGGTGTGACATTCATGTGGGGACCACAGGGAAAGTCTGGTGACTTGRGTTGAGTGGGTCTCAAATCCATTAGGGGCCATGGGCAGCTGCTGGTGGCATGGTGTGGGTGAGGGCTGGGTGCCAGCAGGGCAGGGGTGTCCCACGGACACGCTGCTCTGGCAGAGCCTCCCTCTTCCTGCACACCCAGGTGTGGTGCTGAAACCAGGTTTGATTTTTCCATGAGCTAATCCCACTGTCAGTGGTGTCAGCGTGCTTTCTCCTTGTGAGCACATCCCCCTGGAGAGACAGCAGAGGCTAAAAAGTCACCAGGACATCAGCTGATCGTGCATCCTGGCACGAGGGCTTTGCCCATCCTCTGGTGGTCCCACTGCAACCAAAGCCTGCCTCTCCCTTAGCCACGTTCTGCGTTTTTCAATTAGCATCAGCTCTGAATGAATACTGAAGGGGAAAAAAAATCTATTTGGGCGGTGGGGATGAGGAGAGGGGGACTGTGTCTTTCAAAAACCGCTGTATTGCTAAATTATATTCTTGTTCTAATTTGCTGAGTCAGTGATCTGGAAAAAGGGAGAAAGGGAAAAAAAAAAGTTCATTTCTTCCAAAGAGTCCTAAAGCGGGTCAATAGACTCAGAGCTCGCAGCAGCTGGAGAAGTCACTCCCTTCTCCCAGCACTGTGCTGGGTCTGGGGGTGATAAATAGCACCAGGAACCCATGGAACCATCACCCCTGTGATGGGTTTCTCCATCTCATGACTGGCTGGAAATTGGGGATGCTGAAACAGGGTTCTGCATYTGGTAGAGTTGGTCCTCACCAGAGATGTTTCCCCATCCCCCCTGGGCATGACCATGGGTGTGTTGAGGCTCAAGAGAGATGTGTGCTGGTGGGATGGATGGATGCCTGGGTGGGTGTGGGTCACTCCAGGGCATCTCCATCCCCTTTTCATGGCAGACTCTCCCCTCTCAGCACATCCATGTTCACCATGTGTTGACCTTGGCAGGGCTGTACAAGACTGTGGCTGGGATGGGGACACCTTGACCCTGGCTGCTGTCCCAGGTCACCTGGGTCTGTGGCTGGGTTGTTAAACCCAGCCTTACCTTGCGTTGGGCCAACTGTAGGGCAACCACCAGCCCCGCTGTGGTGCACCTCACCTGTCTGGAGGGGGCCAGCATGCAGAGTTCCATGGACTGCTGGTGCTGGTGGGGTGCCATCACACTGCTGTGCTTGATATGGGACAGAAGGGACCGTTCAGTGTCCCTTCATGTGGGGCTGAARCATTCMCRTGGCTTTGTGGAGCATCACCCCTGKCTGTGGGGGCAGTGCCATTGCCCGGGAGGAGGACAGTGACTCTGTCCTGCCACCCCTGTGTGTCCAGAGGAACGTGCTCAGAGAGCCTGGACAGGGGTTGCAGCTGTGATTAAACGTTGATYTAAAATCAAGCAGTTAAAAAAAATAGAATTAAACCTTTATGGCGGCATAAAAAAAAGGGCTAAATCCCTCAGCCGCCGTTAAGCTTTATCTGCACATCTCCAGAGCCCGAAGAACCGGTCACTGCTGGTGTCCCACTGTGCTGGGGCTGCCTGGGGCTCTCAGACCGGCCAGCTCCCTGCACTGACCAGGCTCCTCTGGGCTCTGCCAGCCCCAGCAACCCTGGCTCATGCTGTGGGGGCTGCTCTGGGGTCACCCTGGCCTTGTCTGCAGAGCTGCAGGTCACATGAAGGCCATGAATAGTTGGGGTTTGACCCATCAGAGCTGTTCTCTATCCAGAGAAGCTGTGCTGAAGAGCCTTGTGCCCCAGCTGGTGAGGGTCACTGTCACCCTCATGTCAGCCTCACAGAGACACTCTCACCGTGGAGAACCAGGGGTGAGCACTTTAAACTGAAAGAGGATAGATTTAGATTGGACATAAGGTAGAACTGTTTATGATGAGGGTGGTGAGGCCCTGGTACAGGGTGCCCAGAGAAGCTGTGGCTGCCCCATCCCTAGAAGTGTCCCAGGCCAGGCTGGACAGGGCTTGGAGCAACCTGGGATAGTGGAAGGTGTCCCTGCTGATGGCAGGAAATGAAATGAGATGATCTTTAAGGTCTCCCCTAAACCATTCTGTGGGTCTGTGGTTGTGGGGATGAGGGGAATTTCTCCTGGATGTCCACATCAGAGCTGGCTGTCCTTTCTTTAATAATAAGGGAGCGGAGGTGTTTATCAGACATCTCCTTCCAGACCCTTCTTGCTTTGTTYCTCTACCCTGGAAGGATGGATCCGGGCGGGTGGCCCTTGCTGGAGAGTCCACCCTGCTCTGCCCTGCCTGTTSTGCCCATCCAGTGCCTTGGGAGGGATCCAGTGCAGTCAGTGCCCAGTGTGCTGTGCCCAAGCCCTGTGCATTGCTGGCACAGGCACTTGTGCCTTCYCAAATGCCTGATTTCGTGTCCCCTTTGGGAAAGGGTTGATGCCTGCAGCTCGTGGCTGCCCCAGCTCCATTTGCTCCCTGACACGGGCTGTGAGCTGGATCTGTCAGCATCCTGATGGGCATCACCAGCTCTTGGCCATGCTGGCCCTCAACACTCTCCCCTTGCCTGAGCCCCTTGTTTGGTTGTGCCTGTGGAAGGGAACATCCTCCTGCAGGGATGGAGGTGATGCTGCCCTGRTTTCTTGTTGAGGGTAAACAAGAAACAAACAACCCTCTTGTTGAGGGTTTCTTCATGGGTACCTTGATCCAAGAGAAGGACCCAATGAGATCTGGCTGAGTCCTGTGTAGGGTTAGGGACCAGAATGTGTCATGGGTTTGGCTCTTAGGATGCTACCTGAGGTGTCCCAGCYCTGCACACGGGCTCAGTATTGTGCCTCACCTTGCCCCATGGCAGCCAGTCTGCTGCCCCACACCCATCACTGCAACTTGTGGCAGTGTCCCTTGCTGGTTTGGAGATGTGGGACCTGCAGGGTGTTCTGAGGTGATTTTGTGGTGTTCCTGTGGTGTTCCTGTGGTGTTCCTGTGTGTGGCTGGCACAGCCTTGCCTTGCCTGGGGCTGTTGGCATTGAGGGACATTGTGGTCCTTGTGTACTCCACCTGTGTTCTTGTGAATATTGTGCAGGCTTTCCACCTCATCCAGCTGGGAAATGTCCCTGGTTCTCCCTCCCGAGGACCCCAGGGCTGTTGGGGCACGGCCTCACACCATCCTTCCTGGAGATGGCTTCACAGAGATTTTGTCCATTGCTGGACCCTGTGTTGGCTGTGGGGTTGAGCCTGGTGGGACTCATCCCTCTTCCCTGTGAGGTGCTTGGAGTTCCTGCTGATGCCCAGGGTTGCTGTGTTGGGGTCAAGGTTCTTCCTTCAGGCTGAGATGATGTTCCCTGTGTCCTGAGCAGCTCCTGCTCTGGTGTCCCCCACCCTGTCCAGCTCACTCCCTGCCCCAGTYTCCATCCAAATGCGCTCCTGAACCYATCTGGWGGCTGGGCTCCAGTTCTCTGGGTGTCCATCTGTCCATCCATGGCACTGACTGTGGGGGTTGGCAGTGAGGGGCTGTGCTGGGCTGTGCCAGGCCATGCCAACTGCCCACAGCCTGGCCATTGTGCTGACCACTGGCC
This sequence comes from Malurus melanocephalus, assembly GCF_030028575.1. NCBI lineage: Eukaryota > Metazoa > Chordata > Aves > Passeriformes > Maluridae > Malurus > Malurus melanocephalus. Next base: position 180,150 of record NW_026623553.1, read on the forward strand.
AGAGGGGCAGTCAGGGGCTGTGCCATTGTGCCACTGTGGCACACGGGGACATGGGGACACGRGGATGTGGGAACAATGGCCGAGCTGCTGCGCTGGTGCCTGGCTGGGGAGGGGGCTGGCAGTGGGGAGAACCCACCCCCATCTCCCTYCTGCTGGCATCGTGGGTTGGAAAATGTTGGGATGTCCAGCTGCATCAAGGGTGCTGAGCCTGGGCTGGATCTGTCCCARAGCTGGGACTGGGGTGCTGGGGAGGGGATGAGGGGTGGGGGTCCAGCCCTGGTGCTGCACGGCTGTGCCAGACCCGACCTAACGCCTTGTCCCTCCTTCTTCTGTCCCCTTCCCTGTCTCTCTTCCTTTCCAGAAGGTGATGCTTCCTACAGGAGCCGCGTTCAGATGGTTCCAGTAGGAACGGGAATCCCAAAGCTCTGTCATCCAAGTGCAATGTCACTGCTTGCTTGTGTTGTCTCAGGCAAGGGATTTTTGGCTGAAATGAATGGATGCACCTGTGTCTCTTTAGAACCAAAAATATTTTCTCGCAAATCTCATTCCTGTTTTTATAATTTTTTTTTCTTCTTTTTTTTTCTTTTTTTTTTTTTTTTTTTTTTTTTTTTTTTTTTTGCGTTCGTTTTAACATCTTCGAGTCCTAGTCAGACATTTAACTGCTTTTCAAATAAAAAACAAAAAAATAATTAAAAGAAAAAAACAATGGATCTGTAAAGTACCAAGACTTAATAGACAGAGTATGGACAATCAGTTTCTTTCTGTGTTTTGGTGTTGATGTTGTTTATGTGTGAAAGATGCAGTACTTGTGTAGGGAATGTAAATTTACAGTAACCTTTTAAAATCTAGTTACTAATAAGCACTACTGTAATTTAGCACAGTTGTTTAATTGCACCCTCATTTATACTTTTTATTTGATTCTTTCCCATCATACAATAGAGTGGATAGTTTCTAGAATGCCTCAACTTCATGTTTATAAATGAGAATATGTTTAAAGCGATGTAGTATCCCTTCTCCTCGCCATTCACCTCTGGAAGTTTAACCCACAAGAGGGTCGGTATAAAAGGTGGAAGAAAACAATTGCTACACAACCGGCAGAATTCAAAAAAAAGGAAAAAAAAGAGTAAGAAAAAGGAAAAAAAATGTCATTGTTAGTTTATTAATATAGAACAAGAAATGCTGCGTACAGAAAATCCTCCTAATTGCAATGGTTTACTCCTAGAAGTAATTTTTGTAAACTTACAGAAGTTAAAATCAAAATAAAACAAATATTGCAGGACCTGTGCTGAAGCAGTTACGCAAAGTGATATTTCTCTTCTGTTCACCCCCCGTCTCTCCAGCTCTCTCTCCATCATTAAATTGAAATGCTGTTTGTAATGTTTTAGCGATCCAGGCTGTTTTTGTGAATAAAATGAATGCATGTTTTGTGTCATGATTTCCAGCTTGGTTATTTCTCTCCCACCCCTGTGTCCAGCCCTCCAGGCCCTCCAGCAGCGGTGGTGGCCCACATGGTCCTGCTGGCTGCGGGGGACCTTGCCAGTGACGATGCCRGAGTGTGGTGGGACGGTGTGATGAGCTGAGCTGGAGTCGCCCCGGCTGCTAAATCCCCACGGTTAATCCCAGCAGTGGCTGGGCTAAGCCAGCCTCGGCTCCTCCCGGGGATATTTCCTGGCKTGACCTGCCTGGAGTTTTACCCAGCCGTGCCAATGCTGTTTGTTTTGGTAAAATATTATTAATGTGCCATGGAGAACCGTGATGAGGCTCATGTTATTGGGCTGTGTCTGAAATGAACTCCCAAAGGTGAGTGGGCTCTGGATGGTGTTCCAACCTGGCCTCACGTCAGGTATAGATCACAGGAGCTGTCTGGATGGAGGGGATGTTGGATGGGCTGAGCCATGGACAAGCCATCGGGCTGCTGACAGTGCTTGGGGTGCTCTGCGGGCATCACGCCAGGCAGGTGGGCTGGGAACCTCCTTCCAGCCCCCGGGAGGTTCTCCAGGGTCACCCCAGCCTGGCAAGAAGCAGATCTGGCTGGACCCRGCAGCGCTGGCTCTGCCTTGCCGGGAGGAGGTGGCGATTGCTTTGTCCCCGGCTCCAGCCAGTGTTCGGGCCAGCATCTGTTGGCCAGATGTGCACCCGGGGGAGGGGGTGACGGCAGGCGTGGGCTCTGTCCATGCCTGGCAGCGACCTGCGGGCATGGAGCAGCAAGTCCTCGGGGAAAGCTGCCCCAAATGCCCTCTCCAGCAGYAGCATTCCACACGGCTGCCCCTGCAGCTCCGGGGGGTTTGGAGCCTGAGCCCAGGCACCCCGTCACACCAGTGCGCCTGTGGGGACGGCCGGAGCACGTGGTGACAGTGATGGAGCTGGGCCAGCGTGGCGAGGGACACAGCCCGAGGCCTGCAGGGACACTCAGCCCCTGGTCGTGCCCCAGCAGGGCTCTGGCTCTGCTCCCACCAGGGTGGCACCGGCACGGGGCTGCTGGGAGCTGGTTCCCAACCCGTGCTGCTCGCACAGCCGAAATCACTTAGCAGGAATGTGGTGGGGGGTGTTATGGGAAAAGGAGCCTGGCTGGTTCTTTACGACTGTGGCGAAGGGCTGGGGCTGTGTGAAGGCACAGTCGTGGCACCCCGAGCGAGCCGGCCCCTACCCGTGCTGGGAGAGTGCCCTGGGGAGCAGCTCGCAGAGCCCTGATGCCCTGGGGAGCTGCAAGGGGAGCGCTGCTGCTTCATCCCACCCACAGCCGGGGCTGGGGACTGCGGGGAATGTCACCCTGCTCTGGCTGTGTCACCCACCACAGGGCCSTGCTTGGGGCTGTTGGTGGCACGGAGCAGTGCTTGGGGAAATGCCATCATGGCACAGCAAACCCCGCTTTGCCACACTGGCAGGGCACTGGCAGGGACCATGGGTGTAAGCAGGGAAGGTGGGCACTGGCAGGGGAGGGGACAAAGAGAGCAGGGGACAAAGAGAGCAGGGGCTTCCCCATGCAAGAAAACAGGTTTGGGAGAAAAGAATCGGGTGTGGGACTCAGTCGTTGCCTGTGAGTGGGATGGGGCAGTGGGGAATTGGGATATGGGGTGCTGGGTGCCCTCCACCCCACTTCCAGCTCACCCCAGTGCGGGGCTGCATCCCTTTTTCCCAGGTGTGTTTGAGGACGGCCCTGTGCTGGCCTGGAGCCTTTCCTAACGAGCAGGACCTCAGGCATCCCCCGAGGGTGAACCCATCCCCTCCTCCACGCTCACCCTCCGTCAGGCACAGCCCCTGCGCTGGGCTGTCGCCACGGMTGCTGCCGGGGACGTGGCACCCAGGGCTGCAGTCCCCAGGGTGCCCGCTGGCAGCCAGGTGACACAGGGCGCATGGGATGATGATAACGAGCTCGGCACGGCGCTGAGGGACAACCCTGGGCGCTACCACAAGGGCTGGCCTCGAGTCGCTSTTAATTAACATCCTCATTAAAAAGAGTTAGCAGAAGGGCAACCAAACCTGCCTGTGGCCCTAGGGCGTGCTGTCACAGAGGGCACAGCCGTGTCCCCATCCCCGCTTGGCCTTGGTGGCGTGGGAAGGTGCCAGCAAGCAATGCCAGGTGAGGCCAGACCCTGGTGTGGGACCGGAGCAGCGGTCCGGTGATGTTTTCCACGTGGAGTGGCCTGGCTCGGAGACGATGGACTCTGGGGTGAGCTGCGGCAGGACACGGAACCTCCACAGTGGTGCCAGAGACACGTCCTGTCCCATCACAGGGGCACCCCAGCACGTTGTGGGGTGCCGGGCTCGGCGGYGGGGTGTCACCCTTCCGTGTCCCCGTGCGGGCTCTCAGCGTGGCGCGGTGGGATGGTGGGCTGGTGACCGCCTCGTCCCGCCGTCCCCCGGGCTGCAATTAGCAGAGTGACCCCGGGCTGACCCGCCCCCCCGGCGTGGGGATGGGGCAGGATGCAGGAAGCGCCGAACAAAATGTGCTTCAGCTGAGCCGGATGGCGGGTTCGCTGCGAGCGCCGCCGGCCAGGCGTGACCTCCCGGCCGGCAGGCTGCTCCCACCGCGGGGACGGGGACAG
>NW_026623553.1:184565-200301 GCF_030028575.1 Malurus melanocephalus
GGGAGGCTGCCAGGACCTCGGAGCTGGGGTGGGAACCTCCATGAGCGCTGAGTTCTGGCTGCTGTGAGGGGACCCAGTTCACACCCATTGCTCCACGGTCGGGGTGTGGGATCTGCTCGGGCTTCCTTGGCAGGGACACATCCCAGCCTCGGGGGCTGTAGGGACAAGCCAGCCCCTGTGCCAGCTGTTAGGGCCATCCAGCACCTCTGGCATGGCTGGGCCATCGGTGGGTGCTCCCCAGCATGTCCTGGGCTGAGCTGCCACCAGTTTGGTTGGGGTTTGGGCAGCCCCACGGCAGCCAGGAGGGACCAAGGCAGGTCTGGCAGTCCCCAAGCACGGGCAGCTGTGGGGGATGCTCACTGTCACACATCTGGCTTGGCTCAGGCTGGAGCCTGGCGCTGCTGGGACAGCTCAGTTGGGACCATTAATCTAAACAAGCCTCCCAAGTTCTGCTCCCCACAGCTGGCCAGGTGACTGTCTCTGTGTCACATACCTCATGGGGGCTTTCCARGCCCATTTCCAGCCTTGGCTCAAGCTCTTCCCAAAGGTTGTGCAGTTTTTGAATTCAAGCTAAGGATACCTCGTCTCTTTGCACATTCTCCACTGGAAATGTGCACTYTGTTGGCTTTTTCCCCACAAACTTCCCATGGCGGGCTGTGGGACAGGGGAGGAGGGTCCCACAGGGATGCTGTGTTGTCTTTGCACCTGAGCAAGCCTGAAAAGGGCTCTTCTCAGGAAAGAGGAACCATGGGAGCTCCTTTATCCATGATAAAGGTTGATGTCCACATCACCTGACCTCTGGGAATTCCAGAATTCCTGACCTACCACCACATGCTGAGATGTCCCCGTAGCTGAGCTGGGGCAGGAGGATGGTTACCCAGCAGCATCCTCRGAARGGACTCCMCAGGTGTCACCCATTCCCTGGGATRAGCTGTGTCCCCAGCAAGGCAAAGCTGCGGCTCCAGCTGGCCAAGGGCCCTGGCTGGCCGCCCTGCTGCGGCTCTGCAGGAGGCTGAGGATGTCACTGCAGCCATCACAGGGGGCTCCTGCACAGAAACTGCCCCAGTTCCTCCTGCCCTGGGGACCGGAGTGCCACCAGAGCTGTCTGCAGCTCTGTGGAGAAGCTGTCTTGGTTTGGGGTCTCAGGTTCCCCCCAGGGCCCCGCAGAGCAGATGACTGCTCAGGGCATGCCGGCCGTGCTTGCATGGAGAACATCGTCCATGCCCAGCTCCTTCAGCCCCAGCAGAGAACCCCAGCCCCCATTGAGCCTGGCTGAGCCATGGTATTCCTCTCTGRATCACGATGGATGCCTGCCTGTTCCCCATGAGCTCGGTGCTCCCCGATCCRTGCCGCTCTCCCAGCCAGCGCCTGCTCGCCGCAAAGCCCACGCCAAGGCAYGGCAGCTCCCGCCTAATCGGGGACTGGCTGCTGTGCCAAGGCCGGTTCCAGCACTGCGTCAAGATGTTTTAAGGCCAGAGCAGTCAGGATTTGTGAGAAATAGGTCGGCCTGTGACAGCAGAAGGAGGCTACTCAGTGCAAGACGCGGTGTTATCGGGCAGGGGAGGCGGCGGCTGGCGCGGCGTGAGCCTTCAGCCCTTGGGTGACGATGGGCGGATGACAGGATGAGCAGGGGCTTAGCAGAGGTGACAGGTACCACCAGCCCGAGCTGGGGCTTTGCAGCCTGCAGCCTGCCTCGCTTTTGGCCRGCCACTGGTGCTGACAGCCCTGGTRAAGCATYGGTCAGGGCAGTTGTGTCTCCCCCACCAGAATGCTGCGAGTGGATGTAGTGTGGCTGGAGCTGCCCTGATGGTACCATGGCTAACGGGAACACAGGACCTGTCCCTGTCCTTGTACCCTCAGCCAGTCCTRCAGCCCCCCTTGGACCTCTGATCCAGGCTGGAGGATCAGATGCTATTGGGGCATCCTGCCCTCTGCTGCATTGTCTCTGAGCCCCTTGGGATGGATTCTCCTGGAGCCCCTGTCCCTGACCCCAAGCAAGCCAGGGACAGGCTGACCAGGGATAGAGGAGCTGCTGCTCTGCATCTTGTTGGCCAACCCATGAGTGGTTAGAGTGATTATATTAAACCCAGGAAGGGTGCAGGAATGGGGAAAGCATGGATCAGACCTCCCAAATCATTCAGGTCCTTGATGGTCCATCTGGTCCCACCTGCTCTCTGGCTGAGGAGGAACGGTGACCAGGGTGTCCCACAAGGCCACCTCCTGCCGTGAGGGTTCCCTGTGGACGAGCAGATGACAGYAGAACGACCTTCTGCTGTCATCCCTGCACATTGCAGATCACAACAACAGTTTGCCCTGGCAGAGCCCTGGGTGACCCCAGGGTTTCTGCTTCTCCTCACCCACCCTTGCCATTGAGGTGTCACCCTCTTGTCTGGGGGGCCKTGGGAGTGGGCAGGGGGTGGTGCCTGTGCCCACCTGCCCTCCCTCCTTGCAGGCTGGGACTGCAGCAGAGTCACCCAAGCTCAGCCCCGGGCCGACGCCTCCATCAGTACATCCTGCTTGACCTTTACAGTCATTAATTTCTGCATTTTACCTCGCGTGCCGGCCCTGGGCTGGCTGAAGCTCCATCTGCGGTGGGCAGGGATACCTCCAGCAGTGGCACAGCCATGACCCTCCCCACCTCCAGCAGAGCTCGTTTTCCAGCTCTGGGAGTGCACCGGGCAGGAGATTGATGCCCCTCAAGACCTTGCAGCTCCTGCATCTCTGTGGCAGAGCTGGACCCTGGCAGTGAGCAGTGCTTGGCACAGCTCAGCACCCCTCAGCTGTGCCCTGTCACCCTCTGGGTGCTCATGTGCTGGTGGCATCACTGCCACTGTATTCACAAGTCTCCTGCTGCCAGGGGACCTGGGCACCAGCCTGGTGGGAGATGCTCCCCCAGCAAGACTCTGATTCCCTGAGCAAGAGATGCCCTTCTCCTCGCTCCAGGTTTGTTCTGGTGCTTTTAACCTGAGGCAGGTGGGGTAAAACCAGCCTGGGGCAGATCTCACTGTGTGCTCCCCATTCCCTGCAGYGAGAGCTGGGGTGCAGGCACTGGGCTCACACTGAGCCCCAGCTCCTGCCTCTGCCGGGCCGGGAGGGCTCCACCAGCAGCACGGTTCGCTGCCTTGCCGTGAGTCCTGACATTTCTCCACCGAGACAGCCGCAGGGGGAGGTATAAATTGGCTTTGCTGCAATGTGTGTGTGTGATGGGGGCTCCCTGCCCCCCCAGCTCCAGCCCATGGAGTGCCTGAGCTGCCTGGTGGCCCCGTCACCTCTGCTGGAGCAGGGCTTGGCCATGGCGCCTTCCAGAAGGAGCGGGGCAGGGGGTGATGCTGCAGGGCAGCTGAGGAGGCTCAGCCACTCCTGGGGGCTTGGGGCCGAGCTGGGGGAAGGGGCCAGGGCAGGGCAAGACACGAGGGGATGGGGAATGCACAGGGAAAGAGAGAACACTTGTCCTTTAGGCAGAGGAASAAGAGAAAAGGGCAGGAGAAGAGGCAGGAAATGGGGGTGGGAAAGGGACAGAGCAGAGATGGGAATCCTTGGAGAAAACACAAACTGTTGGATGGGGGAATGGTGGAGGTCTTGATGCCCCCACATCCTACCAGTGCCCACATGGGATGGGCTATCAGGGACCCACAGTKAAGCCCCAAGATGCAGGACAGGCAGCAAGAATGAGCAGTGCCGAGGGCTGTAGGACACCCACGGGCATTGCAGTGACAAGTGCTGACCTGCTCCCACCCGGGGGACACTCTGCACCCCGGGCCACCTCCCCAGCGCAGCGCAGCGCTGCCGCTCCGTCCCCACACCTCCATTTTCTCCCGTCTCCAGACAAAGTGACCGCTTATCCGCTTGGATTTCAAGCTGTGTGCACAGCCCYGCGCTCACCCCTTCGGCTGGACACGGGCAGCAAGAGGAATGCGACCAGGCAGGTTTGTGCAAACACAGGCACTGCGTGGTCCCCCTCGGTCTTTAGTCTGGTAAGCAAAATCAGCATCTAATCCAGATCAAACAGGACTTTAGCTCCTGTCAAAGGACTGATCCCCTATTCTGCCCAGGCTGTGGTATTTAAAGGGACACAGCCAGGTTAAGTACAGCTGGAAACAAAGGGTTTGTGAAAATCATCATCATAAAAATAACAACAACGAAAGCTGGGAAAGATTAGCGGGAAGAGAGACTATAATGAAATATAACTGCCAAAGAAAACTGCGGTTAATGGAGACATCTCCCTAGAGCATGTGAAACCTCAGGTAGTGGAGGAGGAAAGAGATAAGTGAAACCACTCAGAAACCAGCAGCAAAACAAACCGGGCTGTTCCTGGATCAGGGCAAGACCTCTCCTTCTTCTCTCCCTCTTCTCTCCCTCTCCCTCTCCCTCTCCCAGAATATCCCCATGAAGGAGCTGGACACAATAATGGATAATTTGTCAAATGACTCGCAGGCTGCTCTGGGTGTTGGGGAGCAGTGCCAGGGGCACATCCCCCCGGAGCACCAGGATGCCTCCACAGACTGGCACAGCCCGGTGCCACAGCCCCAGATAGGATTTAGCCACCCGACTTCTCCTGACCTTAATAACTGGCGCTGACTTAACCGGGAGTCTGGTGGCTAAATCCCGCGTGAGTCTGGAAGTGTAGGAGTCAGTGTCACAAGTAATTTATTCCACGCATCTCTCAGCCTCCTAAACTTGGGGAAGCCAGTTCTTCACGCAGATCCCGGTGCTGCCGTAGCCCTGGTCAAGCAGATCTGCAGCAGCCTTTCTGTCTCCTCTTCCCTCTTTCCCTCACAGCTGCTGGCTTGTCCAGGCTGGAGAGCAAAGCCCTGCTTGGGCCATTCTCCCAACCCAGGAATAGGCACATTCTAGYCCCAGGCAAAGCCTCCACTGCCCACAGAACTATGGAGCATCCTTCCAGCCATGGACAAGTGCCAGGCCAGCCATCTCCAAAGAGCGGCAAGGGGCCCCCAAAAATGTGACAGTACCTACAAGCAGGGTTTGGCTCACACAGGGGCACTGCACATGGATGCTGCATGCTGGGGACCTCAGTCTTGCCCCATGGATGCTKTCAGTCCCATGTGGCCCTTCTGCCTCATCCCAAACCTCTGCTCTGGTGTGCTGAGGTTGGRAAACCAGAGGCAACTCTTCAGCTGGGCTCTGTGGGGCTGGAGGGGGGTGACTGTGGGGSAGTAATGCCCATGGAAAGGGAGGGCAGGCAGTCCTGCTCACTGGATATGGTGAGGGGATTGAGTGCACAGGGAAAGAGAGAACACTTGTCCTTCAGGCAGAGGAAAAAGAGAAAAGGGCAGGAGAAGAGGCAGGAAATGGGGGTGGGAAAGGGACACAGCAGAAATGGGAATCCTTGGAGAAAACACAAACTGTTGGATGGGGGAATGGTGGAGGTCTCGGTGCCCCCACATCCTACCAGTCCTCCCATCCTGCCCCTCTTCTGAGGTTTCTGGCCCTTTTCAGAGCCAAAGTGCTGGAGGCAGGTGGGGCCCCACTGAACACAGCCTGGGGAGGGGTGTCGAGCCCTGGCACCCCCTCACTGCCTGRGGGTGCAGCCCCTGTGCTCAGGGCTGGCAGATTCCTCACATCCACATGCCTGACTCTGCTCTCCATCATGACCAAACCCAGCAGCCTGGATCTCTCCCAGACATGACCACATGTGGGTTACTCCCTCTCCTCAGCATCTCCTCAGATGGACACTGCCAGCAACCTCTGCTGTGCACRGGGGTGCCAAGGACTGTGGGCTGTGTCACAGGCAGGCAGGAGAGCTCCGAGGGCAAACAAAGGGGTGTGGGCAGGCACCAACAGGAGAGCTGGGGATGGAGGGAGGGTTTTTCAGCTGGGCTGGMCTCATCCCTGTTGCCTGCAGTATGGGATGGAGCTCTGTAGCTGGGGAGTTCAAGCTGGGTTACAGCCACTGCCACAGCCTGAACATCACATTATTATTCTGGTCACATTTTTTGGGCATCTCTTCTTTTCTTGGCAGTGTCAGAGCTCCAGGACAGCAGGGAAAAGAGGGAAATGGACCTCACTCGCCATGTTTCTGCTGCTCCTCTGTCTCAGAGGAGTTTGCTGGTTGTCCTGAGTCATGTCTGAGCCAAGCAGAGCTGAGCTGACACCCAGCACAACCTGGGCTGTGGCATTTGCTGCCACATTGTTCCTCCCACAATCAGGTCACAGCCTGTCCTGTCTTGGTGAGGCAAGAGCTGTGGGCACAGGCGGGGGTGGACGTGCCTTTGCTGCCCAGCACAGGCGGCTGTCAGCCCAGCAGCAGCTGCAGGAAGCTGGGGACCTGCCCTGGGGCTCTCCCTCCCGAAGGGCGGGCACAGGGCGGGCACAGGGCGGGCACAGGGCTGGCACAGGGCTGGCACAGGGCGGGCACAGGGCTGGCACAGGGCTGGCACAGGGCGGGCACAGGGCTGGCACAGGGCTGGCACAGGGCGGGCACAGGGCGGGCACAGGGTGGGCACAGGGCTGGCACAGGGCTGGCACCTTGCCCGGTGCCCAGGTGCTCCTGTGGGTGCGGCCCAGGGCACGCATTGGGAATACGGCTCAGAAAACGCGGCCATGCTGTGACAGGAGCACTCCTGAGTCCTGTTCTTCCATCAGGGTCCACTGCTTGCCTTCACTGGGTGTCCCCTGCCTCCTTCTGCACCCGTCTCTGGAGCTCTGCTGGGAAATGAAACCCTTGTGATGGTGTGAGGTCCTGGAGGAAGSCGTTCCATCTGCAGCATCAGTGGCATCATCACCTCTCTTTGCCCCCGGCTGGGATCCAGGAGGCTGTACCCACACGGGGGAGGTGTGAAGCAGGTGAGTTCACACTGAACTGTCCTGCCAGTGAAGCTTTCAAACCTGGCAGGGAGAGATTAGGGGGAGAAAAAACATCCAGAAAGAAGAGAAAACACAAACATGCCACCTCCATCTTGCGAAGTCCTTGAGTCTCATCACCAGGGCTGGGAGCATCTCATCCCTCCAGACCCTGCCTGTGTCCTCTCCCTGGGCATCAGCTGCTGGCACAGTGCTGCTCCACCATGTCCATCCATCCATCCTCTTGGCTGCCCTCTGCTCCCYGGGAGATCCCAGTTTTCCAGAGGCTGAGCATATTCTGTGCCAGACTGCAAACTACTCTGCAAACARCCATTCCCAGAGGCTGATAATTCCCCCAAATGTATGTGCAGCTCCTTGGGAAATGGAGCAAGGCCCAGCACAGCCATTTCATTCCTGATTCCAGGCAAGGCAGTGGGAAAGCTTTATGGTCCTGCTTGGTGGGAAAAGCWCTCTTCTCAGAAATGAGTTTTTGCTTAAGTTTTGGAGAGAAAAATGTAGTCTGACTCAGCCACAAAGCATGGAAAATTTCAAGCAGGCAGTTGATGTGTGGAAAAAAGTATCCTTGGGCTGGGAGAATGAGTGGGGTTGTATTGTTTGGGYTGTTAAATCAAAAACCCAGGGGAAGAAATTACTTAGGGTCAACCCAAAATGAACTGTTCTAGATATTCTTTCCGAAACAAAAAAGTGCTTTGAACAGCAGGAGGCCCTTGGTTTCATCCACTACTGATATAAATGACTTTCTAGATGGCAAGTGAAAGATTGCGAAGTTCCTCTAATACCAGAGAAATACAAAATAAACACTTAGCTCATCCCAAGGTAAGAGATGCTCCCTGTCCTTTCAGATGGAGCCCAAATTCACAAATCATGAAATCACAGAATCATGGAACAACCTGACCTGGAAGGGATCCATAGGAATCATCGAGTCCAACTCCTGGCCCTGCACAGGACACCTCAAAAAAACCCATTGTTTGTTTGACAGCATTGACCAAGCACATCTTGAACTCTCAGCCTTGGGGCCATGATCACTTCCTTGGGGAGCCTGTTCAGTGCCTGAACACATTTAGGGACAAGAACCTTTTCCAAAATTCCAACCCAACCCTTCCCTGACACAGCTCCAGCCATTCCCCCRGCTCCTACTGCTGGTCACCAGAGAGAAATAATCAGAGCCCCTCTGAAATTGGAGATTTTGGTGATGAACTAGTGGTGTGAGCAATTCCAGCCTGCCTGGCAAGTCGTGCATGGATCTGTGTTGGGATCTGCCCTTCCTACATCATCACCCAGAGGATGCAGAGTGCTGAGCAACCTTTACTGTGTGTGCTGCTCCCATCCTGCTGGGCTGTGCAGGGTGGGATGGCCGGCAGCATGGCCTCGGTCCTCAGACCAGGGTGGGGGCTCGACCTGCTTACATCAGGTGGTTCTCTCTCCTGGCTTTGCCCACAGATCCAGCTCTGGAGCTGGGAAGGGGAGGCAGGGTGTGTGTGTGATGTGCAGCACTGGCTGTGGCTCTGGCTGAGGGCAGAAGGATGCAAGACCCTCACTGGGAAAACGTCAGGGTATTCAGTTCCTGATTTTCCTGCTTGTGCCACCTGGAATGTGTCTCTCCACCACGGCAAAGGTCACAGCAGAGACACCTCGTGTCTTTGCATGCCCTGTGCTCCTGCTCCTTGCTCAGGCAACCTGTGAGGAGGCAGGAACTAGAGCACCTCACCCCCTCAGGAGGCCACAAACACCCCCACTCCTCCTGCAGCAGGCTTTCCAGCCCAGATTCTGTGCAGGTGTGAGGGYGTAGTTTGGGCTCCCAAAGAGCTCTCATCCATGCAGGTTCTGGCTCACTGGGGAGAAAATCCTGCACTCCCCCTCCCTGTCCTCCACCTCCCTGTCCTCCTGGCTCAGCTTCACAGCTTGCCGGTGGGGTTTGGCCGGAGAGACGCGTTAGTCCTTTCAGATGCCTCCTCTCGCCCTTCCTTAGGCAGGACCGGAGCACCAGCGCCTCTCGGGGTGYCCTCCAGGTCGGGACAGCCTCTGACCCCATCCCCTGCTCGGGGGAGCTGCTGCAGGCTGCCCTGCTTTGTGCTCTGCTTCCTTGGCACCGGTTATGCAAGAGGCTTTGGAAGCGAGACAAAATTACAGCGGGAAGAAATCATCGCACGGCTCTGGTGGGAAAAGATATTATCCTGCCTCGCCAGCGAGACTGGCCGTCGGCAGGTAGGGCCCGGAGGAGCGCTGCGTGGCAGGATGATCGCTGATAAGATGCCGGGTCCTGCTCCGATGGCCTCGGGAGAGGGAAGCGCTGCTGTGCTGTGAAGCTATGGAAACGGCCAGGCTGGGTGCGGAGCGGTAATTGGGCCACTCGCATCACCGCAGGTACGCCGGCTCTTTGTGTGCACCGCGCCGGAAAGAGCGCGGCTGCGGGAACGGCCATGGAAAAGTTGCTCCGTTGGAAGCGCCGGCTCTGGCGGCAGCTGCCCCCGGCCGTCCCCCCTCCCCGGCCCCCCGCTCTGCCTTTGAGTCACCTCGGCGGCGTGACGGCTGCATCCGCCCCGCGCGAAGGTCACGCTTAAAAGCATTGGACATGGCTGGGCGCGGAGGTGGGAGAGGCGCTGCACAAGTCGCATCGCGTTTGAAGGAGTTGCGGCCAGGGCAAACCTCCCCAACGTGCCCTTCGAGGAAGGGGGCTCCCACCGCCTTTCATTATTTGCCAAGAAACGTAAGCCCAGAGGTCCGTGAAATTGTCAGGATGTGTGAAATCAGGCACCGCCGGGCAGCTCTCCTGCACGACCATTTTAAATATTTAACACGTTGATTATACAACATTTGTATTGAAACGCTGGTGTGGGCCCAGACCGGGGTTTGGGGAGGGGCGGGGGGTGGTGTGGGGGGGATTTGGGATTTGGCCACCCTGCCCTGGGCTCCTGGCAGCCGCCGCAGCGCCGGCGGGAGGGGGCGGCGGGGGGGCAGCGGGGAGGCTGTGCGGGAGGCACTCAGGCGGCGAGGCGCTCCTGCTCGGGAGCCTCCGAGTGACAAACGCGCTCAGGAGCAGGAATTCATTCCTGTAAATATGTTTGCATTATTTATTTTAAGCATTTTTATAAATCATAATAGGAGAGACATCTGCTGTTAAAACTGCAAACTGCATTCATGCCTAGGGCAAGGCGGGAAGAGGCTTTTCCCCGGGAAAGCTTGGGAAAGTTCGGGGAGCACCGCAGATTTGGGGGGGKGGGGGGKGGACGGGGACGGGGGAAATGTGCGAGGGCATTTTCTCGGTGAGAGTTAAATATATCCATTCCTTCCCGAGCGCTTTATTTAAGTCCTTCCTGCCTCCTCCACCCCTCTGGCTTTTGACACCTTTTTTTATACGGGCTTTATCATGAGGATGGCATCTCCCTCTCGCCTTCCTGATGGCCAGAGAAGCTGGGAATAAAGCGCCCCGCTCCTCTGCAGAGACAGGCGGGCACATGTGGGTATCAGTGGCTCTTGTTTCCCTTGGGTGCAGCGGAGAGGTCCCGAGGGGGATCCAGCACCTCTCAGCGATGGCATAGCACAGAGAGAAAAAAAAATCCCTCTCCCCAACCTGGTGGCATCTGCAGGTCCCTGGAGCCGAGAGCTTGTGGAGACGGCGGTGGCTGGTTCTGGGTGAGGGGAGGAAGCTCCGGGTGACTCTGACTCACCGCTCCGCAAGATTAATTGCCGGGCGTTGCAGGAGGTTTATCACTGCCACCCGCGCTCGCCGCGTCGCGCCGCGGCTGCGGCTCGTTCTGCCCGGGGAAGCGGGGCGAGGAGGGGCCTGCTGGCACCCGGGCTGTGCCGGTGGAGCCCGCGGGTCCCTGCGAGGGGCGGTGATGGTGGATATCTCCCGTCCGCACACCTCGGGAGCGGCCCCGTGTGTCAGCTCAGGCGCCCCACGGTGCAGGGGGTCCTGGCTCTGTTTCCTGGATGGGTCACGCTGTCCTCTGCCTGCGCTCCCCGCCCCTCAGGGCAGGCTGTGTTTGAGCCGGGCTCTCGCTGCCACGCTTGGCTCCTGTTTTTGAGCCGTTCTACCTTGCGGAGAGGCCCCGCCACGGGAAACGGGCGGCAAATCCCCTCACTCTCCAGGGCTCATCCAGACTTCCCCTCCATCCTGATGGCCTCAGCCATCCTGTCCCACAGCACTGACAAGCTCAGCAACTGTGATGAACAAAATCTTTTGCATAATCAATAATTAATGTCTGGGGTTTCCAAGCAGCTAATTAATCTCCTGGTGAATCGTGAAAAAGAARTATTTAGGATAAATGTAGGTGTTTTCAAGCCAGGTGAGCAGAGGTCCACGCTCAGCCCAGGCTCTTCTGTTGACCCACATCCATCCCTGGAGAGCTTCTTGCTCCAAGTGATGCTGTTCACTGCCACGGAGTGGACAATATTGATCATAAATATTTGCCTAATGAGATCATATCTGCTTTCCAGCATATGCAGTGAGTGACCTCAAAAGGCCTGGTGTCCTTTGGGTGAGCTCCCAACGAGCTTAATTGTCAATCTGAGTCTTGCAGCTCTGGAGGTGACCTGCACTGGGGTGTGTGGTGGGGTCAGGTCAGTGCCAGCCACGCTGGGATTGCTGCAGGCAGGGAACAGACCTTTGCTGGGGCACARCACAGCCTCCCACCCCAAAGCTGGGAAATACAGCACATAAACAATTCAGGTTCCAGCCTCAGGCAAAGACTTGAGAGGATTACTCTGGTTGCYGGTTTCAGATTCAGGGAATACCATAGGCTTCATCCACCCCATCCCCAGTAAATTCTGACTTGGGAAACSTCTGCTGGGTTCTCCACAAGCTTCAGCAGCAGTTGCACTCTGGCATGGCAGCCCTGGGYAAAGGCTTTGACCTAATTTCAGRCCATTGAAGGGYTGAAAAGTCCTCRAAGCAGCGATTTCTCTCTGYGACTTTCAGGGACCCTGTGTGYCTCTCCYCTGCTGGGGAGCTGTGGGGTCTGSTGGATCAATCCCAAGGCAGATCCCCAGCCGTGGCTCCTCGCTGGTGACCAGGGACAGAGCTCTGCAGTCTCCCCTCAGCTCCCTGAACGTGCCTGGGCGTTGCTCAGGTCCAGGCTTGCTGCAGTCCATTTCTGTGTGAGGAAGCTCTGAATTTGTTTCCCCCAGCTCTGGCTCTTCAGCTCGTCCCAGAATAGCCAAGTCAGTGACTCGTGGCTCATTTTGAACGATTGCCAAGCAGCTGCAGCTGTCCTTGACTTTATCTCTGCTCCAGTGTGGCTTTGCCCAGCTCCACAAGTTCACACTAGGAGACTCCACTCCCCCTTCCCAGAATAGAAGACATCCAGGGCCCAGTGTCAGCAAGTTTAGCAGCTGTGGGAAGTGTTATCCTTTGAGCAATCAGTAATTAGTCTAGTTGAAAGGCCAGAGTCCTCGTGGCTAATGAGTAGCTCGAGATGAGACCTGCAATCCCCTGACCCTCTTTAAGTCTTGCTGGTGGCTTCCAAAGGCTTCCTGGCTTGCTCTCACCTTTATGCCAGCTCCCAATGGCCTTCTGGCATGGAGGCTGCTCCTGTCCAGCAGACCCAAAGCTCATGGTCTCTCTTGCCTGGTCACTCTGGTTATGTCCTGTTCCTCCTCGCACCACCTGGTCTCCACACTGCTCAACCACCTGTTCCCATCACATTTCTACGTTCCTGCTCACTTKCAGTCTCCAGCCTACCTGATCACATCTCAGTGACCAGGGCTGGCCTCGGACACATTGCAGGGACACTGCTGTAAGCAGAGGGAAGGTGGCTGATGCTGGTTGATGATGGTGATAGCCAGATCTGCTTCTGATGGATGGAGCTAACTCCTGCGCCTCCAGCCCCTCTTAATCTTGTCATCAACCTGCAAAAAGATACAGCTCACCTTCAGGAGAGCTCACCTTGATGATGTGAGCACTGATTTTGGCTGATGCTGAGGGACTGTGAAATCAGGAGATTCARCGAGGGGAAGAGACTGATCAGGCAGCAATTTCTCCTCTGTGCAGATACTTTGAGMATTCTGCCCCCAGTTCCTCAGGAGCAGCAGGGAGAATGAAGGCATGGTGGGATTAATGGATTTACCTGAGACCTCCRGAGCCTCCTTTTCCCTTGTTTTACCTATTAAGCATCTCTGTTTCCCTGCCTTGCAGGCAGCAGCTTCTTTTCCCTCAGAGGTGTTCCAGGCTGGGAATATTCACAGCCCTGTGTTATCTGGTGTCAGCAAAGAGATGGGAACATCTTGGACTGAAGTCAGTTGATTTATTGTTCCGGATTCTCAGAGCAGCCCAGAGTATGACGGGATGGGATTTTCTCATTTGCCTTCACTTTTAGTGGGACTGGAGTGAAGAGGGTCACATGAGTTAGAAGCAGTTCTCTCTTTTTTAATCTTTTTTTTTCTTTTTCCCCCATTTTTTCTTCATTTTTTCTCCCCCTTTTCCTTCTGAAGATAGTTCCTCCCCTTTCCAGGATGATGAGAGCAGCAGTGGGAGATTCATCCTTGGGAAGGGGAGGATTCAGAGGGATCTGAAGCAGCCATGCAGCACCTATGAGGAGGTTATCAAGAAGACAGCCAGACTCTTCAGAGCAGGGTATGGTGAGAGGAAGAGAGACAATGGCTGTAAGGTAAGAGAAGCTCAGACTGGTGATAAAGACACACTTTATTCCATGAAGTCAGCCAAGCATCAGCAGGTTGCCCAGGAAAGCTGCACTGTCTCCATCCTCTGAGGTTTTCAAGCCCCACTGGACAATGAGGTCTTGCAGCTGACCTTGCTTTGAGCAGAGGTTGAACCAGAGACTTCCTGGGGTCCCCTCTGACCTGGAAAATTCTGCCACTCTGTGTTGAGGTCAACATGGATGGGCTCAAAGGAAGGACAACGCTCCAGGACTACTGCACCTCCTCACACAAGGAACTCCAAAGCAGCGATTTGGGTCYCTGAAGGCTGGAGGTGCAGGGCTGAACTATGTCTGAGGCCATGGATCACCATGCACCGGCTTCACAGAATCATAGAATAAAATCCTGGAATGGTTTGGGCTGGAAGGGACCTTAAAGCTCTTCTCATTCCACCCCCTGCCATAGGCAGACACCTTCCACCAGCTCAGGTTGCTCAGAGCTCCCCCTGTTCTGCACTAGGCCGTGGGATTTGTTAGAGCCCATTCCCCATCCATGGCATCTCCTGGGCACGTGCCCCATCCCAGGATCATCCCAGGGGTCAGTGAAGCAGGAGGAGAACCACACAGTCTGGCAGCYGCCTGTGCCTGAGCCACAGGGACCCAGCGGGATGCCCAGAGATGYGCTCCTGCCATCCCCTGCTGTGCTGCAGCCCAGTCTGGAGCGCCCAGGGAGGCTGCAGTGCTTGARTCAGTGCTGCCTCTGAGCTCAGACTCGTAAAAAGCTATGGGCCACAGCGGCTGGGAAGGCTGTGCCGATGTGCAGCAGCCACAGTTCCTCCCTCCGTGTTTTCTGTGACCTCTTTGCAAGGCAGCTTTTGGCACTGAGGTTCACATCCTCTCCGGATCTGCTGGCTATGGCAAAACGAAATTGGCTCTGCACAGGCTCCCCATGCGCTTCCCTGCGGAGGAGATGGAGAGGGCTGAAATTGCAGCGTGCTGGCTGCTCCTGCCAGCAAGGCAAAGCTCACCTGGGGGATGCTCAGGGTTCCCTCAGCCCGTGCAGCTCTCCCCTCACAGCCCAGCTCCCCCTCACAGCCCAGCTCCCCCTCCAGCCCAGCTCCCCTTCGGGATGTGCGCTGCTTTGAGCGGGGAGTGCCAGTTCTGTAGCAACTCGACGTCCAGAAAAACCTGCAGTCACAAAACTAAATATAGCCTGAGAGAGGCCGTGAATATGGTGACGCAGTCTGGAAGTGGTTCCTGGCTGTTCTCCAGCAGCTGGGAGCAAGGCATGTGGCTTTGGCTTTTTAGGGGCAGYGGTGTGCAGGGGAGGTGGGGGCCAGGGCTCTGGCACGGTGGGCTCAAGGGGGGACTTCATCCTCCAGCGGCCCCAAGCACAGGCTGGGGGGTGAGGCAGCAGATGTGGTGCCACTCGTGGTGTTTGGGGCTGGGAAGGGGTTTTGGTGCTACAGAGACCTGGTCCAGGATCCACCCAGCTGGAGCTCCCTGSTAGATGGGATTTGGAGAAGTCCTGTTGTGGAGACTTGTGACATTTCCCACTTCCCTCCTTCAGCCCTAAAGCAGGGGAGAGGGATCCCAGTGCTGGCAGTCCTGGGAGGGTCACAGGAGTCACTTGGTGTCACTTTGGTGTCACCCCCTGGTTTCTCCAGCCTGAGGACTGCAGGGTGTCCTGGGTGCGAGACCTCATCAGAAGGGAGGCACAAATCATCACCACCACTCGTGGCTCCATCAGAGCCAAACCAGGAGGTGCAGAATGCAGCAAGGAGCGAGGTAAGCTCAGCTCCCCTCCCCATACATGGCTGGGAAGGCAGCTGGCCAAGGGCTGGAGACCTCAGGCTGGACACCACACTCAGCCAGGGTCTCCCTCCTGCACAGGGAGGCAAAGCTGGCTCTGGCTGGGAGCTGGCAGGGAGTTACTGGGGACTGACACCTCKCTGGGTGCCACACCTGTGCTCAGACACAGTGGGGGTCAGGCTTGGCCACCTCTGCCTCGCTGGCAGCTGTTGGGAGCATCCCCAGGCAGGAGCAGGGCTCTGTGTCCTTTCTCTTATYCCTGTGGCAGTAAGAGCTCTCCAAAGAGCTGCAGGAAGGGACATCTCCGATCTGTCTCCCAGTCTATAACCTCCCTGCTCCAGGGACTGGACCCCGTGCTGGAGGGGATCTCTGTGCCGGTAGCCCTGGAATGGCTCTTGTTCCTCGCTCAGCCTGGAGCTGCTGCCCCTGAGCCCAGGGAGCTGCCAGGGCTGGGCACAGCGTGTGGGATGGGGTGATGGGCACAGCGTGTGGGATGGGGTGATGGG
>NW_026623553.1:201515-209663 GCF_030028575.1 Malurus melanocephalus
CCTGACATCCAGAGCACACTGGCAGCTGCAGCCATCACCCCGTCACGTCTGGGTGTGAACCTTGTCCGCAGCTGCTTTTCCTTGGACAATCTTTGCCAGAACAATAGCTTGATTGCTAGCTCTAGGAGCTACTGATGGGAACCAGAATCAGCTTCTGATCTGCTCCACTATTTCTCTGAATTATTCTCATGCCCAGCAATCCTGGACAAGGCTGGGTGAGGCAGCAGGAAACCTGTCCCACTGTCCTGGGGGATTAATTGTGTGGACAAGCCTGGAAAACAAGGCACGAGGATGGCTTTAATGCACCCTGTAGAGTTTGCCACACCCCATTCCCTGCCTGCAGGAGCAGTCATGGTCCTCCTCACTGATGTTGGGATGTTTATGGTCAATATTATGGGGAAAAGCAYGGGAGAGGTGGGTGAGCTCCACCCTGCTGTGGTGACAGAACTGCTCACCCTGTTCCAAACTGTCCCACTCTGCTGGATTGGGGTTTACCCCTTCCCTGCCCATGCTGAGATGCAGATCCAGCCTCCTGTACATCAAAATATTAATCCGTAGGTTTCACAGAGCTGAAGGAGCAGAGAGAGCCACAGCGGGAGCTCTGGGAAGCAGACGGCGCTGCTGCACGGAAATCTATGCCCAAATGCTCCATATCATATCGTACAGCATATGTCTAGAGACAGGCCAACAAATTTAGACCTGAAAATATGTATAATTGCCAGGCAGGACTTTGAGACTGAAAGAGCTTCAAAGAAAACACAACTTGTTTGCGTTGAGAGCAGCGTAGTGGTTCCCTGGGAGTTGAGTTTAGTGGGACAGACCCTCCCCTTGCACGTTCCTTTAGTCCTAACAGAGCCTGAAGGTCAAACCTGGCTCTCTCACTCACACCACCTCAGTATTTGCTGGTTTGGCTCAAAACCAGAGCTTGCTGGTCTTAGCACAATACACAATATCACAGAATCATGGAATATCCTGAGCTGGAAGGGACCCATAAGGACTATGGACCCCATCACCTGGCCCTGCACAGCACAGCCCCATGAATCACACTGTGATTCTCCTGTATTTCCATCTATTTTTCCACATAGCTCTTTTTGCCTTTTCCTCCACATCTTAGTTTTCCCAGTCACAGCCCATAACTGCCCTGGAACAGTGGGAAATGCTGTTGCCATCAGGTCTCACCATGTGRCCTGGAGCTTAAAGGGAGTCCCCCCAGCCCTGGAGACAAATGCCCTGGAGAGCCAGCGCTCTGCCTGCCCCGGTCCCAGCACAGGTCCCCAGGGAGCAGTGCCACCACCCTCTGCTGCCACACACCCCTGTCCCCGTGGTGGGAACYGCCTGGAGGGCAGCCAAGCCTGGAAGCAGCTTGAGGGTGGCATTTGGTGGCCAGAATGGCTTGTACAGGATTCAGAAGTGACCTGAAGTGCGGTGTGAGTGCCTGGGGGGCGCTGGGCTGGGCGCTGTCCCTCTGGTGACACAGGCACCCTCGCAGGGCTCCTGCCAGCTCCCAGGCTTGCAGCACCACCAGAGCGATGCCTGGGTATGCCCCAAGCCAGGGGTCACGTCCGTCTGCGGGAAGGTCAGTCCCAGTGGGAGTGGGAGACCTCATCCCAGCTTCCCTCCGTGCCTCCCATCCCCTTTTCTCTGTGGGATCTGCTCTCACATCCCACCGTAACCCCCCTGCAGCACCACCTCCCCAGTCCCAGCCTCCCATCCCTCCCTTGCAGCACAGCAGGGAGCCTTGGGGACTCTCCCTTGCTCTCCTTCTCTTTCAGGAGCCAGGTGAAACCCAGTAGTTTTTAGGATCTGTGTTGGCAGAGAAGAGCGAGCAGATGGTGCCCTAAAATCCCCGCGCCCCGAAGAGTGAGCTAGTGATCATTTGTGAAGCTCTCGAGATCTATTTTTTTCCCAGACCCTGCTGAGCCTGGCGAGGACTGTAATTGCAGCCTGGACCGGCTGGAGAGGGCAATACCCGGATGGGCTCCTCGCCTTTCACGCTGTAATTGGGCCCTGGCGATACAAAGCACAAAGCTCCTTTCCTTCCTGTTTGCCGGGCTCCCTCCGTGAAACCTTCCCCTGCCTGTGCTGGAAAATATGTAAATACCAGGGCACGGGAGAATTGCTCCCTCGTGCCTGCGTCACGTCTGAAATACCCATTAAAAATATATGTTCCAAAAAGAGCACCTCTGCACCGAGCACAAACTCTCCTGGCAGTGGGGGGCTGTTTGAAGGGAGCGGGAGGGAGCGGATCAAAGGCAGGAGGGACGGCGCGGCTGTCCCAGCTAAATTAGCAGCGGGGATGGGGGTTTGGAGGCTCCGCAGGATCAATAGGACTATCTGGAAATGCCTGGCAGCCAGGCAGGAGGCTGGGATTCGGCAGCGGGGTCTGCAGTGCTGTGCTGCGGCTCGGCGGGCTGTGCCAAGCCCGGGGAGGGACCGGGGAGCCGGGAAAGGGGATGAGGGGAGGGGGAAAGGGGCTGCGGGGCCACGGGCTCACGCAGCAAGGAGAGGGTCTAATGAAGAGCCTTGGGGACATCCATGTGCCCCCATCACCAGGGGGATGGGCTCTGGTGGCATCACCCCCTGCCCCTGTCTGTGAGGTCCTGTCCCAGTTTGGGCTATGGTGTGACGGCTGGGGCGAGCAGGGAGTCCTCATTCATCCTCCCGCCTCCTTCTCTGCCTCACGGCCTTGGGGCCTGGGAAGATAATTGCACATAAATTTTGCTGCAAAATGTCCCCTTCAGCGAGGCAGGGGACAATAATTTGTCCCAGAGACCCCACGTGAAGAAGRAGCACAACCTGGCTTTTCTGGGCAACCTGGCAGGGCTTGGAGGGTCTGGTGATGCCTCTAGTCCTGGTCTCCTCCAGAAACACCCTTGGGGATGTGCCTGGGGCTGGGGGAGCCACAGGGCTCTCAGGCTGGGCACTGGGATCTCTCACAGCTCCAGCCGGTGAGAAAGGGCAACCCACAGAGACATTTTCTTCCTCTTCAAAGGAATCCAGTGTTTGGCTGGAGCGTTCAAAGGAGATTTAAAAAGAGAAGATAAAAAAGAAAGTTAAAAGCTGCCCAGTGAGGGGTGGAAGCGGGAACGTGGGGAGAGATCAGGGGCAGCGCCAGCAGCAAAGCAGTGGCAGGACACCGAGAGAAGATGAGGAGAGCCTTCATCCCACGGCTGGCCAGCCAGGGCGCCGATTCCCATCCTCCAGCATCCGCATCTGTCGCGGCCATCTGCAAGCTGGGTCTTGGCATTTGCAGAGCCCTGGAGAGCCCCGGCTGTGCGGGAGGAGCGGGGCCGGAGGCGGCGGGGCTGGGTGATCCTGGTGGGAGCAGGGAGCCGCCCCGGGGAGCGGGACCGGCAGCGTGGGAAGGGTGGGATGGAGCAGGGACGCAGAGCAAGACACCGGGAGGGAAAATGTTAATCAACTGCAGTGCGTCCCTGAAAGGAGCCAAATGTAAATGAGATAATTAAGCTATTATTTAAAGCCGGGAGACGGTGGGGACAGGCCCGGGGTGGCCGGACTGCATTTTAATCAGCTGCCTGGCTGGGGCTGGGGAGCCCGTGCCCGTGGTGCCCCTGCCTCTGCATCCCTGCCTGATTCCCTGCTTCTGCATCCCTGCCTTGGCTGCCGGGCTCCTGGGTTAGGGAACAGTCCCTGTGTGACCTACTGCCAGTCCCTGTCCCCTCTGCCCATTCCTGTCCCCTCTGTGAGCCACTGCCCCTCCGAGCCACTGCCCATCCCTGTCCCCTCTGCCCAGACATGGCCCCTCTGCCCATCCCTGTCCCCTCTGTGAGCCACTGCCCATCCCTGTCCCCTCTGTGAGCCACTGCCACCCCCTGTCCCCTCTGCCCATCTCTGTCCCCTCTGTGAGCCACTGCCCATCCTTGTCCCCTCAGCCCAGCCACTACCACCCCACGCCCCCAGGTATCCTGCCAGCTCAGGGCACAAGGGGTTCAGGTGTGGGGGTATCTGCACTTGTGTTACCCCACCTTTCTGTGGGGTTTCATTCAGGCTGCAGGAGCCCCTCTGGTGCCTCAGTTTACCTGCTCTCKCTATTTCGGGTGCTAAAAGCTTGTACTGAGAATAAGCAGTGCTGGTGAGGATAAATCTGCCCAAGGAAAGGAAGAATGTAAATGCTCCAGTGGTGTTGGCCAGACTGGGTTTTGGGAGCCTTTTTTAACTGCCTTTTGTGGAGTTACCAGGTGACCAGAAGAAATCCAAGTAATTGCCCTGTGGCTCAGCTGCCCCACCTCTGGAAGCAGCGCTGAGGTTCAGAGAAGCTCTCAGCACAGCRGGGAGCTCCAAGGTCACTTGTAAACTGCCGTGAGCCAGCAAACCGGGCAGGACAGGATTTTCTTCCTGCATTTCTTTGTTTTGATCAGGGATGGAAAAGAAAACCACGTCCAAAACCATCCACCACAAGGAAGGTGAAGTCATTTTGTTCCATGTCATCGTGAGCATCCTTGCCAGTGGTGGAAGACCTGGCTCCTGGAAGCAGAGTCTTCTGAGCAGCAGGGGGAAAAGGGGTGGTTGTTCACTCTTTTTCTCATACACCAACCAGGATCTAGGTGAATCACGGTTAGTAGTGGCCAGGTTCAAAGGAAACCCGAGGAGATGTCTGTTCCATGGAGCATCCTTAAGGAGAGCTCCTCGCTGCAGGGGARCGGGTGCTCCCAATGCACATGGGAGGTGTGAGAGCTCAAAGACGGAAGGAAAAAGCCCATGGAGAGCACTTAAGGAGAAAGGCAGCACCTCTGTAGCTCGRAAAACCCTGCTCCATGAATGTCTGCAGAGCAGGGGAGCAAGCAAACCTTACACACACCAGCCAGGTTTGTAATCACTTCCCCAGGCACCTGGCACTGCCCCGATGGACACGGGGGACAGGGTTAGAGGGACACCTCCTGCCTCTCTCCAGCACAGCCCTTCTCTTTTGAGAGGCTTTCTTACTGTGTGGTTAAATGGTAAATTAAAAGCCTGATCCAGAGCAGCTTTCAAGTGCCTCGCTCTTATTTAGGTACCTCCTTCCTGCAATTTCCATTCCTTCACAGAGCTGGGCCCTTAAATCCTGAACACACTTCAGAAAACGCCATCCAGCATCCCATCTTAGCAAACGATCTTTCCAGCGTCCTTCCTGCCAGTCCAGGGACCCCTGAGCATCCTGCCAGCGATGGCAGCTGACCCCTGGCCACGTGTGGGCTGTGCTGTGTCCCTGCCAGGGCTGCCCGTGGTGGTGCCAGGGATGCTGTGGAGGGGGTTGGTTTTCCCAGAACACGCTGCTGGGGAGCAGCACGCTGACCCAGCCTCCCGTTGCTTCATTTGCCCAAAGCAGCAGGTTTTTTTCCCTTTCTCTCCGGGCTGCAGCTGCCTCCTCTCTTCTGGGGCTGGGGAGGGACTTCAGGTGCAGTTGGACTGTAAATACTTGGCACCAGCAGCGCTGCGGTGGAGCTGCAGTTTTATCTGTGTGCTCAGCACGGGCAGGTATGGCCTTTGCAGATGGGGAATGGCACCCTGGTCTCTCCATTTCCCTCCCCCAGCTCTCAGGTGAGGTGAGTGCCCTCAGCTCTGCTGGAGCTCACGGAGAGTGCCCAGGGCTCCGATCGATCACCGAGCGTCCCCAGGGCTCAGATCTCGGTGGCCCCGGGCGAGATCACACAGGTTGAGCTTGGCAGCTAYGCTGGAAGTGCTTTATAGCTCCAAAATAATTTGAGGAACGAAGAAAGCAAATTCCCTGTGATTTATCCAACCAATCCCGGAGTGATGAGGAGGAGTTTGGGGTCACACATGGCACGGGGGTTGCAATGCCTCGGTCTGAACTGGCCRTCGGATGATGTGAAAAGAGAATACAAGAGGTAAAATGTGTAGCTCTTGGGGGTTTATTTGCCATAGGAAACAATTTGTATTTCTGTTTCCTTCTGCCTGGTATTCACAGGCAAGACAAAATTAGCCAAACAACCTTTCTCTGAGCTCTGAGATTTACTGCCCTGTGACTCAACTTCCCCAACTGTGATCTAGGGAGAACAATCCTTTCTTCCCAGTCAGCAGTGTGGGAAGCTTTGTGCACCTCCTCCTTCAGGCAATGCTCTGTCCAGAGCATCTGGATGGGGAGAAACTCTGCATCTGTGTGTCTTTAATCCCAATTTGAGGGCTGAGTGTTTCCCAGACTGCTGGTGAGTGTGCTGCAGGATCATGCAGTTCACGTGCTGGGGACAAGAGGAGATGCTGACTGCACAGCCCCTGTGGAGAGCACAAACACAGCCTGCTGCCTTCTTTCCTTGGGGCCAGCAAGGGCCCAAGCAGTKAACTCACRGATTCATTAAGGTTGGAAAAGCCCTCTGAGATCACTGAGTCCAACCATTCACCCAGCACTGGYCAGGCCACCACCAAACCACRKCCCCCGGTGCCACCTCTGAATTTTTTAAAAAYTTTCAGGGATGGTGACTCCACCATTTCCCAGGGCAGCCTGTTGCAGTGCCTGACAACCCTTTCAGTGGATCCCAGGGTACGATGGGATGCTGAAGGGCATGTTACAGATCTCAGGGGAAGCCTGGCAGTGCCTTGGTCTCTCTGTCTGTGCAGGAACAACCCAGACTGGGCAACCTTCATTTCTAGTGGTCCCCATGCCAATATCTTGGGTTGGAAGAGGTCACTCTCACCTTATTGTGCCTGCATGCAGCAGAGGAGGGAGGTCACCTGTCCTGAAGCTCAGCACCATCCTGGAGAKCTTTTTCACACCATCTCCTCTGCGGTGAAGGGTGGCTGTGAGGTGGCCAGGGCTGAGTGGGGCTTGGTGGCATTGCCAGGCTGGATTCGTGCCTGGAGGGGCAACGCTCGGTGCCACAGCCTGCAGTGCTGGCACAGCTTAGCAGGCTCCCAGCAAAGCTACTGGCACGAGTGGCCCCTGCTCTGGGCAGTGAGCTGGGGGCTGGAGGGGCTTTCACAGCCTGCACAGTGATTCCAGGCAAATCCGTCTCAGGATGAGGCAAAATTAAATAAAAACCCRACTCAGTGCCCCAAGCACGTGTGAAGTTGTTTTCTCAAGGGTTTGTCCAAACGCTGAAGTTCCCATTCTCCCAGCAGGAAGAGGAGAGAAAAAAACCCAGGCACAAAAGCCTTGGGAGCAGTCAGTGGYTGGCGTGGGTGGGAAGGGGGCCAGGCTGGGCACCGTGCGGTGGCAGTAATTTTCCACACGCGGTGGATTAGGTGAGACTCTCGGTCAGGAGTGAATTCTGTTTTTTTCCCCTTCTTCCCCACCTCCAGAGACTGGTGCTGGATGGGAGCCCGGGAGAGGCGAGATAAAGGTCTTCTCTATCAGACAGCTGTTGAAAGATCTCAAATGAAGAGGCAGGCATCGCTCAGGAGCCATTCAAGGCAGCAAATGTGAAGGGCAAACTGCATAGCAGGTACTGTTTGTTGCCTTGAGAGGCCTTTGAAGACACATCCTCTCGTGGCTGGGCAGCTCCCCTGACCCCCGTCTGCCCGGGGCTCCCCAAGGCTCGGGGAGCTGCTGCCCTGGTGGGTGGCTCTGCAGCTGCCTTGCCAGCTAGAGCTGGGAGAGCATCATTTCACATCCATCAGGAGGTAGGGAAGGGGTAACTATCCACCGGGGTGAGGGAATTGAGACCCTGCCTTCATCCCTCAGGTAGGGGYGGGGTACCCATCTGCTGRGCTGAGGGAACCTYCCTCCATCCCTCCATCCCTCCCRCAGTCCCAGGGCTGGTGGYTGCCCWGGRKATGYGCWGCTGAGCCCAGCTCATCGCCCAACTCACTGACATCCTGACCCTGTCCTGGCCATCCCCCATGTCCCAGGCTGGACCCTGGAGCTGCCYGGCTGCCCCCTCCCCAAGCTGCTCCCGCCCCTCCTGCAGTGGCCAGGTCGGGTGTGGGGCAACCCTGTGGTCCCGGCCGTGGTGTTGTTGCCACGCTGCGGTGTGTCACAAATCTAATCAGATCTCACGCTCCAGGGAGCAATTCCCTTCACCATGGGAAAGCGGGAGACGCCTGCGCCGGCCTYGCACGTGGCTCCCCGCCCGCGGCGCGGTGCCCAGCGGGGCAGTGAGGGCATGGCTGGGGATGCTGGATGGGAACGTGCTGTGCTGGGCTCTGCCCTGAGCCGGGAGGCACTGCTGGGACACCCCAGTGTGGCCACAGGGA
>NW_026623553.1:209711-224347 GCF_030028575.1 Malurus melanocephalus
CCTGTTCCATCCCATTCCATTCTATCTCTTCTTTTGTCCTGTCTCCTCTCATGCCATGCCATGTAATCCATCCCCTTGGTTTTAGCCACGTCACACCATCCCATTCCCTCTGTCCCATCCTTCCCCCTCTGTTTTATCCCCTCTGATCCCATTTCAACCAACCCCATTCCCCTTTTTTTCCCCTGTCTGATCCTGCCCAGTCCCAATGTCTTCTCCCACGCCATCCCATCCCATCATCTCCTGGCCATATCATGCTGTCCTGTCCAATCCTATCCTCYCTCCAGCAAAATCTCTGTCACTGTCTGCATCTCCCCGTGACGGATCCTGTGCAGTGCTCTGGTCCTGACCAGTCCCCTTCACTCACCTGTTCCATTTCCATCCCAGCYCCATTCCTGCTGTGCCAGCCATGCCAGAGGCAGGAGGTGGAGTGGCAGAGCAGAGCCAGGACACTGTCCCCTGGCTGTCACAGCTCACACCCCCTCTCATATCAGGAATGGAGGCTGCCAGGGGGACAGGATCCAATCTCTGCTCTCTGTGAGCAGTGACAGAACCCAAGGGAATGGCTGGAGCTGTGTCAGGAGAGGTTCAGGTTGGATATCAGGGAAAGGTTCTTTCCCCAGAGGGTGCTGGGGCACTGAACAGGCTCCCCAGGAATGGGCACAGCCCCAAGGCTGCCAGAAGTCTTTGGACAATGCTCTCAGAGATGCAGAGGGTGGGATTGTTGGGGTTTTCCTGTGCAGGGACAGGAGCTGCACTCAAGGATCATTGTGGTCCCTTCCAGCTCAGGCTATTCCACGTTTCTGTGACCTCAGGATGAGCCACTCCAGGGCATCTCTCTGGTGTTAATCTTCCCTCAAGACCTTTTCTCTGCAGTTCCTAACCCACATGTCTGCCTCTTCCTTGGGTCATTTTGCACATGCCCACCATCAAGTCATGGACAAATGTCAAACAGAGGCTGATTTACCCCAAATTAAGTGGCCAGGGTCTGATTGTGAACTGCTTGGAGTGCAGTCCCAGCCCTGGAGAAGTCAGGGACCAGCCCCTTGCTGGTGTTGGGCTGCCTTTGGGGTTTCTGCAGTTACTGAGTGAAAGGATCCAGCCCTGCCCTTGACTCAGCCATTTTATAGCATCTCCTGAGCTCAGCGGAGCTGGCGCTAAACCTCGGTCGCTTTGATCATGACAAATAGGAGCTGGGAAGCCAAATTCAGTGCAAAGTCACTGCCTGTCTGTGGAGCTGCTGTTTTTCCTGGTTTTAGATGTCGACTTGGTGCAGGGCTGGTGGCTCTGCCGCCCACACTGCTGGGGCCAGGATGGTGCTCTGTGAATCCAGAGGAGCTTTGGGATGCTGCTGGGACTGGTCCTGCGTCTTCGCTCACTGCTGCAGAAGGAGCTGGCCTGGGGGATGCTGAGGGTTGGTGTCTGGGACTCCTCTTGTGTTGACTGATGGCAGAGCTTGTGCTTTTCACTCACTGATTGTGTCTTCCTGCCCAGGAAGATACACTGGGGTGGGTAATTGGGGGGGGGAGGGGTGGAGTCACAGAGCTGCTGCCCTGGTTTTGGTGGGTGGGGGTGGCTGCCCAAGTCTCTCCAAGGACGCTGGTGGCCCAGGACACCCAGCTTCTGGCCTCCTCAGTTATGCCTGCCCCTTCAGAAGCTCAGCTGGCTTSGTGGCCAGGCGCAAGGCAGGGGACACTGTGTGGGGCTGGGAGCCCACTGAAGAATGGCCCAGGGTTTTTCAGCCCTGGGTTGAGGGGTCCGTACCCAAGTGCACGGAGCTCTCCAGSCACCACTGCAAGCTCTGTGGGTCTCCTAAGGAGGCAGACAAGCTGCGATGTCTGACTGGGGTGCTGACAATTCTGGGACTGTATGAACCCCGCTCCCACTGCAGCAGCACAGCTGCGTCCCCAAAGAGCCACCCTCAGAGGGGCAGGAGAGCCCCGAGCCCTGCGGGGCTGCGGTGCGGGGCGAGCATCCGGCGCAGTCACAGGCGGGAGTGTCGGGAGCAGGCGGCGGGATGCGGCGGGATGYGCGGGGGGAGGCAGCCATCCATYCATCCATCCGCTCCCGCTCCCACTGTGCCGCGCTCTACTTGCCGCGGTCCCCAAGCTCCCTTCCCTTCCCCTCCGCTGCCTTTTATGCAGCTCGCCCAAGGCTCCAGGGCCTGGGGATCTTTCCAGGCTTCCCCAGCTGGGGTTTGGCAGCTCTAATTTTAGGCACTTCGCAGTTTTGCTTTCTCGCTGCTCGGTTGAGGAAAAGCGCTTGTGCAGGGAGGCGAGCCTGGCCCTTCCCCACCACTGCTGGCTTTTTCTTTGTCTCTCTCCCCGGCTCGCTCCCGCCTGGTGCCTGCTGCTCCGAGATGCCGGTGGACATTAATAAGMCCCTTTTTAAAGCTGGAGCTCTTGCAGGCGTGCAGAGTGGGGATGCACGCTGGGCCAGGACCCCTCCAGACGTGATGCTGCCCCATGGGGATGCTCTCCATAACGTGGTGTGACACCCCACTCCCCTACAAAATCACTGGGAAGGGCTCTGGTCGAGGCTGAAAGGCTGCAGGCTCAGAGGAGAGCCCAGCCAAGGACATCAGGCTGGCCACGGTCACCCAGCACCTTTCAGTCCTAGTGAATCTCTGGAAGAAGCTAGGGAATGCTTTGATGCAGGAAACCCCAAACTAAACACGGATCAAAAAAAGTGATCAGATCAATCCATGCACAGAAAGCCCAGCAGGAGCTAATCCAGCCCCCAGGTCCTGTTGGCAGGCTGTTAGAGCTGCTRCAGGATATGACCCTGGACCTGGTCAGCCTGGGGCTGAGGCAGGACAGCTGGTGAATTCTAATTCCAAATCCAAGCTAAGGACAGCCCAGTGGGAYAGGGGATTTTGCCCAAAGTCCTTGTTATGCAATTTGGACAGAAATGTGGAACATCTCCCTCCACACATCCTCAGGGATAGTATCTTCTGGGGAAGACAAGGAGAAATTTTTCCCAAGGAAGTGAAAAATCAGGTGAGGAGGTGGCAGCAGCTGGGAAAGCAGGATGGGCTAGCTGGGATGGATCCTTCCCACACAGGAGAGGCACTGGGATTTTGTCCATCGTACCCAATGAGCCTTCGTCCTCTGAAGGGGAATGACTCGGGCTGGAGCTGTCTAACTGGATTGTGAGCTGCCTACTCCTGAAAGGGCTCTGCATCCCATTATCCATAAACCTGTTCATGGCACATGGCTAATTCAGGCAATTTCCGACACGTTTATGCCTCCGACACAATAACCGAGCCGTCGGCCTCAGCCGGGCTGCAGCCCCGTGCCACGAACAGCAATCTGCAAATCAGGCTCCGAACGCCGTCCCTGCAGCCGGGGTGTGGCCGGGACCCGCGGAGGGCACGGGGTGCCTGTGTGCCCTCCCTGCCTTCGGAGCGTCTGTGCTGCCCGCGGGAGGTGGGATGGCAGGGTCCCCAAGGGCGCRCTGCCCTGCAGGTGATAGGAAGCTTAACTCCCCCCTCCCACGCTGGCACCCCTCTTGTCACGGGTCCGCAGGACCCAAATCCAGCGTTATCAGAGGGCCGCAGCGCCGRAGAGGGGCCCAGCTGGCTCCTCTCGCCCTCTCCGCTCCCCATCGCTCACGTGGAGCGGTGGGTGGACGTGGCTCTGGCTCTGCTTSGCTGCCAGATTATTTCTGGGCACCGCCACAGACGGACGCGGCGGGGAGTGCGCGGCTGCGAGCCGTGCCGGGGGTGCCGCGGGGGGCACGGCCGTGCCGGCAGCTGCGGGCCGGGACYTTTCCCGCTGCGCCCTCCCGGCATCCTGTCCCCACGGGCGGCCGCGGCTGCCCGGTGCCGTGGGTTGGCTGCCCGCTGACACCGCCGTCCTCCCCCTCCTCGCCGCCGGCTGTGAGCGCGGTGCGTCATCCGCCGCTCCGCTAATTCGGGGCAACTATTTTGCGCCTGCGACGGATCACGCCATGCGCCGCGCCAGGGCCCCCGCGCTCCCCGGCCCAGATGCCCCCCTCCCACCTGGCCCGCTTCCCCCTGC
Organism: Malurus melanocephalus; assembly: GCF_030028575.1. Lineage (NCBI taxonomy): Eukaryota > Metazoa > Chordata > Aves > Passeriformes > Maluridae > Malurus > Malurus melanocephalus. Next base: position 213,731 of record NW_026623553.1, read on the forward strand.
CTCCTGTATCCAAGGAGAGGGATCAGCGCCGGGCGGGGGGAAGCGGGGCTCTGACGCAGGGCTCGCACCGCCGCTAATCACCCCGCGCCAGGAGCGGCTCCAGGCCCCCCTCGCCTCCACCGTCACGGCCGCGCTGACCCCGTGCACGCAGGGTCAGGGACCCGGGGCTGATKCGGGGCTGAGCGCGGCTGTCACGTTCCCTCGGCAGACACGGTGCAGCTGCCGCTCGCCGGGAGCCGCGGGGGCTGCTCCGGGGTGGCCGCGTTCCCCGGGGTGAAGCTGCTCCGCAGGCACCCCAGTGCCGGTGGGCTCCTCGGGGGGATGGCAGCCGGCCGCAGCACGGGGRTTGTCCCAGGGGAARGGGGTCCAAGGGCTGTGCTTGCTCYAGGGTCACYTCTCCGCGTCCCACACAAGGGCTGGGGAGCATCTGTCGGGATGAAGCACGCACCCGGCAGGACGGAGAGGGATCGCTGTGCTCAGCTGAGCTGCGTGCACAGCACGGGAGGGGCGAGGTGGGCGCTGGCTCCACGCGGATCTGTGGGATGCCCAGGCTGGATGGGGTCACATGCCCTTTGGGGAAGATGCCTGTGTGGGAGTTTGCCTCGGGGTGAGCTGTTCAAGCACAGCTTTTCCTCCTGGAAACCCCCACGCTCGGCGCTCCCGACACGGCCGGCGAGCTGTTGGTGCCGGCAGAGCTGGCGCAAGGGCAGCGGCGGTGGGGGCACTGTCCCCAGGTGGGCACAGAGGAGAGGCTGCGTGTCTCCGGGCTGTGCGTGCGAGGCTGTGCTGGGCGCTGGAGCTCGCACGCTGTCACACACACAGAGCGCTGCAGTGAATCCCACCAGCACGCCTCGAAGCTGGGGTTGATTTCCATAAACCTTCCCAGAGTCAGACTGGATCTGGAGGCATCCTGCATGGATGGACATGGCAAAGCCAGCTCGTGTGGATGCGCACGCTTTGTGAGGTTGTGTGTGCCTATCCTTACTTCCAGGTGGGGGCAGGATGGCGGGAGGCAGAAAGGAAGGAGAAGGCTTGGAAGCATTCATATTCCTGGTGGGACCTCAGGAAACATCCCTAAMGCATCCACAGTCCCTGAGGATACAGGTAGGGGGGCGCACATCCCCCTCCTCCAACACACCAGGGATGCAGCACCTTCTCCACGGYGTAAAATGGAGCAGGATGCGGAGGGAACAAGGGCTTTGAACAGTCAATTTCCATCGCTGAAAGCTGACAAGTTTAAAACAGCTAATGTGCCCCGCAAGATGAGGCCTTGGGAGATTTACAGCTCTCCTCGGCTGACTGCTCCCATACGGTGTGTATGTCAGCCAGGGAGCCTTTTAAAGAACCAAGATAAAGCTGCAGCAGGGCCGCATTGCCCACCAAATGGATGGCAGGGAGAGAGCAAAGGAAGGAGAGAGGTTGCTGTGTGTGTTTTTTCCCCATCAGGCAGATGCTGAGCTCACGTCCCCTCCTGCAGCCACCACCATGGAGTCACTCCAGGTCAAGGTCATAGCAGACCTTTTGGAGCACAGTTATCCTAAGCTGGTGCAGGAGGAGGTTTGGAAAATTCAGTAGGACCCATCAGGAGCCCACTGGGGCGGGTTGTGCAGAGGTGGAGGTGGCACAATCTCTTGAGGATCATTGTATGGTGCCCGTGGAGGGAGCAAGCCCTGGGSATGGGCAAGAGCCAGCCTGAACCCTCTGCTGCAGGCTGGAGCTCGTGCTGGGCRGGGTGGGATGGTGGGGAGGGAGATAATGTGGGCTCTCAGCAGAACCCCAGCTGGGGTCAGCATCCCTCACACCAAACTCAGGAGCCTGAGTGCTGCTGCCAGTCAGCTTTGTGTGCCACATCAAAGGCAGGCTGGGATGTCGGGCGCTCCCCAGGGCAGTTGGATCCTTGCTCTGACCTCTCTGCTCCTCTGAATGCTCTGCTGCAGCCAGCAGCACTGTGTGCATGAGCAGACCCATGACCAGCATCGAGCTTTGTGGGGTGTCAGCTGGCCAGGACTGTGGCCAGGGCACCTCGGGCACATGGGGTGTCACGGGACCTGCTGCCCATCCTCGGCATAACTGTGGTGTCCGCAGTGTGGGAGCTGTGTCCACTGCCCTCTGCCTGCTCTGCCCAGCAGAGACATCAGCAGCAATGTCAGGAGGCAATTCAAGGTCACCAGGAGAACTGGGCTGGAGGCACCGTGTCCTGAGAATACCCCTGAGAGCACCTCTGTGTCCTGAGAATACCCCTGAGAGCACCTCTGTGTCCTGAGAATACCCCTGAGAGCACCTGTGTGTCCGGAGAGCACCCCTAAGGGCCCCTCAGTGTCCAGAGAGCACCTCTGAATGTCCTGAGAGCACCCTGAGAGCACCTCAGTGTCTGGAGAGCATCTCTGAGATCACCTGTGTGTCTGAGAGCACCCCTGAGAGCACCCATGTGTCCAGAGAGCACCTCTGAATGTCCTGAGAGCACCCCTGAGGGCCCCTCAGTGTCCAGAGAGCCCCCCTGCCCTCGCACAGAGGCGCAGCACAGCTGGGATGGGGTCTCTGGCAGGGATGGCAGYGATCCCCGTCTCCTGGACTGGACAGGCTGCTCTGTGGCCCCCGCTCTGCTGGACTAACAGTGCTTGCACCAGCCCCTCTGCTCTCCACAGCCCAGCTCGGGCTCTCCTGTGTGGAACAAAGCTGCAGCCACCTCAGCAGGCTGCCACTGCCCCAGAGGATGGTGAAGCTTGAGACAGGCAGGGCAGAGATCCTCAATCGACTAAAGCCAGASCAAACCATCCAGACAGACCTTGTTTGCCTCCATTTGCTGTTCTGCAGCCAGAGGGGACTGTGAACAGGGGAGCTGGCATGCTTGTCTTTGCACAATGCTCCCTGCACACACCTCTGAGCTGAGGGGAYGCAGGATTGCTGCTGGGGCTGGGGGTTTGGGTAACAACACCTCCCYAAAGCCTGAGCGTGATTTTTCTGTGTTCCCAACGCCTCAAAAGCAGAGCKGTGTCTCTGCCTTGGCTGGTCAAAGGTCTGGTGTGAGCTGGCCCTGTCGGGGCTGGAAAAAGCTCTCCAGGCTGTTTTTGGGCTCAGTGGTGACAGCAGTGGCTGCCAGCCGTGACATTCAGGTGCTGGAGTGGCAGAGCAGCTGTGGCTGCCCTGGGATGGGTGAAGGCAGCCAGGCTGGGGGAAGCACTGCTCTGTGATGCCTGGCAGCCTCCTCATCCCACCGAGGAGAAATGAGACAGGGCAGGAGAGTTACTTGCAGGATGTTCAGCAATGGGACATCTGGAAACGCTCTCCCATCGTTTCTGCCTGTCCCACTGCCCACTTTGCCACCCCAAAGGCCAGTAGACCCCGGCTGCTGTGGATTGGAAGGACTTTTCCATCCCAGCACCTAGCTGATGCTGCTTCTGGCAGTGGGGCTGGGGCGTGAGGGCTGTGGCAGCACCCTCAGTGCCGTGGTACTGCCTGGAGCTGCAGAAGCAGCCCCACCCTGGCACCAGCGCCTGGCACATCTCTGGCTCCTGCAGCTCCTGGTGCAGAGGAGCGGGATGAGGAGGATCCACGGGGAGGACAAAGCCGTCAGGTGTCTCTGTTCCTCTCCCCCACAGCAGCAGCCACAGGGGTGCACCCTGAACAGCACCCAGGCCAGCTGCCAGCCCTGACCCTGGGGACAGGAAATATCACCACTGGTGTAACATGTTTGAGTGTCTCCTCTGACCCCGCTGCCCTCCTGGGAGCAAAGAGCCCTTTGCCCACCTGGGGAAGGAGTAGCCACTCCCTGGTCCTGGTTGGCCCCTGTGTTGGGCACTGGGAGCTCACCAAGTGCTGGGGACACCCTGGGGCACCCTGCAGAGGTTTGGGGACACACACCTCACCCCGGCCTGGCCCAGGGAGCGGCCCCACGGCTCCATCCGGGCAGTGCCCAGGTTCCACGGGGTGCCAGCTCTCTGGAGGTGCCCAGGGCGGGGGGAGAAGCGTCCCCTTATCTCCCTTCCCTTTGTGCAAACACACGAGCCCTCCTGGAGCTGCCGCCAGCCGGAGAGCCGCAAAGGCGGGGAGGTTGCCCAGCTTCTGTCTCCTTCCCAGCAGGTGTGGCTGGCCCTGCCAGGCAGATGGCTCCGCGCCTGGCAGAGACGRGCGCCGGCGCCAGGAGCAGCTGGCTCCATCCGCAGCCGGGCCAAGAGCCGAGATGCTGAGGGAGCTCACGGGAGGCAAACGGGGCTGTGACCTCCCCTGCCAGGCTGGGGCTGGGCCGGGCACCTCACCTGGGGCTCTGCACTCACCTGGGGTGTGCTGCCAGCTCCTGCATCCCSTGGGGACCCAGGGAGAAGGGTTGGCAGAGGTCAGCATTGCCCTGGAGGGGACAGGCCCTCCTGGGGACAGCCCCAAAGCCCAGGGSTGCTGCAGGAACCTCCAGGACACACTCACTCCGGTGAGATCTGCCAGTCAGGCAGCGGGGCCTCTCCTGCACCCTGAGCAGCTGAGCYTTGGGGCTGGAGAACCCCAGGGTGCCCCCTGCTCTGAGCCATCAGCCCCCATCCCAGTTTTGTCCTCACTGCCTGGGCTAATGATCTGCTGGGCAATCAAGAGACCAGTTGGAAACCCTGTCAGAGCCTGGCCAGGCACTACCTTGTTATTTCTATCCAGCCAAGTGGGGGAAACAGCCCTTTTTCATCCACTGACAGTCACTGTGCTGTTGTRCAGCTCCTGGCACAGCAGGACAGGCTGAACCAACCCTCAAAAATCAGAATGGAGACAAGAAAATGCCGCCCCTCCCYGCTCCAGGCTGTTCTCCACTGCAGWAGGGGAGCARCCCATGRTTTTTTTCATGATGGCAGCGATGAGGGGACTGCAGAGGCTCTTGTGCTGTGCTGKCCAGCCGTGCCCATGAGGGATCAGCACAGCGGCCTCACGCTGCACAGCGCACTCTCATTTTCTGTGCAGTTATTAATTCCTCTGTTTGCCTGGCTCTGAGCGGAGGCAGAGAGCAAAAGCAAATGAACCCTGCCAGGACTGACGGCCCAGGAGCTCAGTGCAGCTCCTGAGCCCGGCATTAAGGGCTGGGAGAAGATGTTCCTGGGAGCTGGCTTCCCAAGGGACAGAGGAGAGATGGAGGGGGGATGGTCCATGGGAGCAAAGCCTCGGGGCAGCTGCTCCCATCATCCAGGCTCCTCCATCCTCATCTTGCAGCCGGCGCTGGAAGTGGAAGTTTTGAAGTCATGCACGGAGCTGTTTGCTTGGTATTTCCTGCTCCCGAGAACAGGAAGCAGCAGCGAAGCCCAGGAGGGAGCTGCTCTTGGGAGAATTCCAGCCTGACACATTTTGATCCCTGCCTGCGGGAAAGGGGGAAAGCTCCACGCTCTTTCCCTCATCCCTGCGCCCAGTGCCGGGAGCTGATGGGCCAGGTTGAGGCCAGCTTGGATGTGGGGATGTGRATTGCACAGAAACGTGGCAGTCTGAACGATTTTCCATTTGCCTCTCCCTTGTACCACTCTGACCTGGCCCTTGTTTGCTCAGGCTCCAGGACAAGCACGGAGACGCCGGCTCGTGAGCTGCAGTGTGAGAAATGTCCACAGTGATGGGTGCGTGTCCACCCAGCTGTCCCACGGCTGTCCTGCTCCCCAGGGACTGTCCTCTTGGCCCCATTAGCTGCAGGTCCACTCTTCCCTCCCCTCCCCTCCCCTTCCAGGTGTGGAGCAGCATCCCATCACCCTCCCAAACCCCTCCTGTTTTTGAGCACCAGCCCCATGCTGGGAGCCACCAGCCCTGCACAAAGGCTCCCTCAGCCCACCAGGGCTCGAGTGCAGAGCCTGAGGTTGTCCCCTGCCCTGTGTCACCTGGATCAGCGGGGTCCCTGCCACAGGACCGTGTTCCCCTCCACGGTGCTGCTGGTTGTGGCCAGGGGTGGGGCAGGGTGGGCTGGTGCCTGGTGACAGGCGAGGGCTCTGTCACGGCAGGAGTTACTCCAGCAGGACTGCCAGCRTCTGTTGCTGGCAGATCATGGCAGCAGCCTCCGAGGAACGTGAACAGCACATTATTAACAATCTTTTAAAGAGCTGCCAGTGTGTCCCGGGTCCCTGTTTATTTCTGCATATGGCCTGTCCCCCGCTGAATGCCGCATTCAGAGGAGGTGTCATCTCAGYTTAACGGGGTCTATTACTTACCCCAATCAAACTCCTGCAGTRGGTGATTCCTCCTCCGGCCAAGGACCAAATCCCACAGGAGGAGGCAGTTTATCCTCCCTTTAAATCATCCCTGCCTTTGTTTTCTTCCTCCTGCGGGATGCATTTTTGCAGAGTGGATGTTGGATCARGGGTGTCCAGGCTGGAACACGCTGCTCTCTGGATCCTCTCCCAAATCGCTATCTGCATGGATGCTGGGCTGCTTCTGTGGCACTGCCCYGGCTGTGCCCTGCCATGGAGAAATCTGGGGATGAACTGGAAAGAGAGGACTTGGCTGGGGAGCAGGGACACGCCCAGGGAGAGATGCCATTCAGGGCCAAGGTGGCTGGCACAGAGAGGACAGGTGAGTTTGGAGAAGCCTAGAGAAGAGGACACCGAGGTCAGACTTCCCCAGGGGCTGCAGCTCCTCCCAAGGGCAGCTCCAATCTCTGCTCCCTGGGACCAGTGACAGGACCCAGGGAACAGCTGGAGCTGTGTCAGGGGGATTTAGGTTGAATATCAGGGAAAGGTTCTTTTCCCAGAGGGTGCTGGCACTGCCCAGGCTTCCCAGGGAATGGGCACAGCCCCAAGGCTGCCAGAGCTCCAGGAGTGTCTGGACAGCACTCCCAGGGATGCACAGGGTGGGATTGTTTGGGTCTCTGTGCAGGGACAGGGGTTGGATTTGATGACCCTGCTGGGTCCCTTCCAGCTCAGGATACTCCATGATTCCAAGCTCCCATCCTCAGCTCAGCACAGATCCACCCCAGAGGCTGCACCCACCTGCAAGGGCACTGCAGGCCCTGCCTGAAGGATGCTGTGCAGGTAGCAGTGATTCCATTCTGTGGTCACAGAGGCACCAGCTGGGACTCAGACCAAGAGCCCAGGCTCTCCTGGCCTTTGTCACTTTGAGGTGTCAACACCAGCCGTGGGACAAAGCAGCACAGAGCTGCCTCGTCTCAGCAGGAGGAGACTGCAGGGTGTGTTTGGCCAGATCCTCGTGTGGGTGTGTGATGTGTTTCAGAGGTGCTGAGTCCCCAGCCCAGAGCTGCTCCCTTTGTGGGTCCTGCCCACAGGACACGAGGTTGTTTTTTGACCCAGCTGCTCTTTGGGGCTGTTCAGCATGTCTGCTGCCATCACCCAGCCAGGTGACGTGTGACAGACTGGGGCTGGCGTGTTGGGAGAGCCAGCACCTCTTTGGAAGGTGCCTGCATGGATTTTCACAGGGCTCTAATCCTCCTGCTTCTGCTGCTCCCCCAGGGTCTCTGCCCAGGATTTTTCCTGCTTCCCTGTCATTGCTACCATGGCCAACCAGCTGAAAATCACACACCATCCAGCTCGGGATCCACCTGGAAAAACACATCCTGGGTGAAGGACAGACCAAACCAAAGCAATAAAGGAGTCCCTGGCTGCTCTTGGGCAGTGCCAGSACAGCCCCACAGCAGCRGCAGTGGAGGCAGCAGCACACATGAACCCCGATCCGTCCATGGGAAGTGGGGAGCAGGGTTATTCCTGATTTTCTTTGGAAGTGGCAGCTCTGGGTCTGGATTCTGGGCRTTGCACAGGACAAGAGCTCGGGCTGTGTCGGCAGTGGCAGGCGCTGGGCTCACCCTCAGGGGGTGTGGGCAGAGGGTTTGGTGCCGGGCACAGGCAGCCCCTCCCGGGCGAGCAGGGGGTGCGGAGCAGCAGCCACAGCCGCTCCGGCCATGCGCGCTTCTCCGAGCAGTCGCCCGGGCAACTGAGAGCGCSGAGCCCGGCGAGCCGGCCGGCCAGGAGCCTTTGTGTCGTTCAGGGAATGATTCCCAGCCCTTCCCCGGCTCAGGGGGCTCACTGGCTCACCCCGTTTTGCCAGCCCGGAGGAGGGCAGCACATGGCCTTGCCTGGGGCTTCCTGATCATCCCAAATCACCTGTCCAGGGTGGGATGATGGGTGTAGGAAGGAAGGAAAAGCTGCCAAATGCCACATGAACTACGAGTCAAGGTAGCAGCCCAAACCAGCACCAAGCACGGGGATGAACCCAATCACCAAACCCTCACTCCCGACCCTACTCAGAGAGCAGGCGARGTTTCCCTGTGCGCTACTACTTGTAGTAACCATGGGTGTATGTGTGCATGTGCGTGCCCAAACACTCCCCATCTCGCTGCATTTCTGCCTCCTTGTCTCTGTTTTGCTGCTGCTGCTGCCTGCCTGWCACCTGCGTGCCCTGGACGAGCTGCTGCTTTGCTAATGAGCTGCAGCATCTCGCTCAGGGTCCTGCTCACCGTTGGAGCRCAGGGACTCTCCAGGCTCCCGTGCTTAGCTCAGCCCCACGGTTTCAATCCCTGCCAAGAGAAATGGAAGAATCTGGTGCAGCCAGGCCTGGAAAAAACAGCAAGGACAGTCTGTGGTTAACCCTTCCCGCGCTGCTCCTCTGTCCTGCCTTCCCACGCACAGGGAACCCTCAGGCTTCACACCCCTCCTTCCCACATCCCAGGCTSTCCGTGTTTCCCTACCTCTGGGGAAAAAGCAGCTTTTCTCGTGAGATTGCCCAGAATACGCAAGGAGCGAGTATTCCCACGGCACTTGAATGTGTGCCCCCTTTGATCGTGAGAGGGCAAAGGGCAGAGATCTGGGAAAAAAGAAAAAAAAAAAAAAAAAAAAAAAAAAAAAAAAAAAAGGAGAGAGAAGACAGAGGGAAAAAAATTAAAGCAATTCAGGCAGGAGCTTTCCTCAACCTCTATAAAATACAGTTCACGTTTCCTGCGAGCCTGGGGCGCAGATCACATTCGACGTGAGGTGCTTTACCCAGCCCCGGTGTAAATTCCGGAGCCTCGCATCTGCATGGCGTGATGGGAAAAAGCTTAAGAGGGGCCCGGGGAGCTGCAGAGGAGGCGGCTGAGCCTATCTGGCTACCGCAGGGGCTGTCGATGCGCAGACATTCCAAGGCTATTTGTGAAGGTGAAATGGTCTGTAAAGATTCCAGGACACCATGTGGCAGGATGGTTAGCAGGGCTTCTCCTCCGGTGTTTGCACAGCGCTGCCGGGCTGGAGGGAGGCTGTGTGCGCAGAATGCCTCGCGGTGATTAGAGCATCTGCAAATTTCAGCTTAATACGCGGCATAATGAGACACGGAATATTATTAGCCTGCAGCCATCCCCCCGCCCCAGCGGCGATCCGCAGCTCCAGCCGGTTTCACCTTCTCCGCAGGAGCCCCGGTGAGGATGCTCACCCCGAGCCCGCGGGCAGCTCCACGGCCACACGGGACCGAGCACCCGCGGCAGGCACCGAGGATTTGCACTTTGGCTTATGCWAAATGAGGCTGTGCCATCCTTACCCCCGGCTGTGCACACCAGCCCCTGCTCTGCTGGCCTCTTCTGCAGCACCCCGAGCCACAGCGAGCCTGCCAGAGGGGCTGTACKCGGGGAGCAGCTTCAGCTCCCCATCCCAAAGCTTTGTTGCCCTTGGTTCACCTCCCCAGGCCGTGAGAGCCGATCTGGTGTGTGCCACCCACCAGGGCAGGAGGTGCCAGGAGGGCTCAGGCAGCGCCAAGGCTGCACAAGGAGCTGTGGCAGTGCTGGGAACCAAAGCACGGGTTTTTTGGATAGGGAGTGACACACCCTTGGTTAGAAGGGCTGTGTGGGGATGCTGGGCCTGGTGGCAGTGTCCAGCCATGTGCACACAGACCCACACCAGCTCTGAGCTCTCCCCTCCATCCCACYGCCAGCAGGTCCCTGTAACCCCAGCTCACACAGGTCCCGCTGCACTGCCTAATGCCTCTTGTTTTCTGGCAGTCAGGAATGTCCCGAACATTGTCACCCCGAGATGGAGAGAGCTGCTGGGCAGAGCAGGAGGTGATCCTGTCTGGTGCAGTGAGGGCTGCCATGAGGCTGTTGGTGGGGTGCTGTGCTTGGTGAGGCTCAGGGAGATCCCTGGTGTGGGTCTGCGTCCAGACAGGAGCAGTCCAGTGACTGCCCAGGGTCACCAGCCCTGGCCTGGGGTGACGGTGAGAAGAGTGGGGCTGTGGGGGGTGTGTGGGCGGTACATATGGTGGGTGAGTACATGCAGCCCATACACCTGGTGAATACATGCATGTGTGTGTTCACATGTAGAGGGATGTGTGTGAACCTGTTTAAGTGTGAGGGACAATGGCTGTGTATCCGTGTGTAAGCTGTGTGCAGGTATGTTGTACCCCAAGATACACACTCTGTGTGTGCATATGCATGTGTTTGTGTGTGTGTGTGTGTGCTCACAGGCTCTGTGTGTGTGTGTGTGCACTCACCAGCGGTGTGACAGTGCGCGTGCCCTGGCAGGGACAGTGTGTGTGCAGGGTGTGCGTGTACAGGGACAGTGCATGTGCAGAGACACTGTGTGCAGGGACAGTGTGTGTGCAGGGACAGTGTGTGCAGGGACACTGTGTGCAGGGACAGTGTGTGTGCAGGGACAGTGTGTGTGCAGGGACAGTGTGTGTGCATGGACAGTGTGTGTGCAG
>NW_026623553.1:224531-248819 GCF_030028575.1 Malurus melanocephalus
GTGTGCCCTGGCAGGCTGCAGGCGGGTGTGCCAGGCTGTGTGCAGGGTGTGTGTCCCGAGGCTGTCACCCCACGCTCACGGACACCTCTGTTGCTGTCCCCGTGCTCCGTGGCCCCGCTGGCACTGTCGCGTCCCCGGAGCTCCTTSCTCCTTCCTGCAGTGACAGCGCCGGCTCTGCCGCCCCGGAGCGTCCCCCACGCCTGTCCCTCCACCTGGTGCTGACCCACCGGCTGTGTGACCTTGTCGCTGCCGCCCAGCGCAACCTTCCCGGSTTTTGCCTGGGCTGTTTTTCAGCGACATCACTCCCCTGCCTGCTTCGAAGAATGGCATTTGCTGCCACAGGTATGACAGTGGCATCTGCAGCCAGAGGCTCCCTCCTCTCTGAGGTGCTTGGAGCCGCCTCAATCCCTGTCCCCGCGCTCAGCTTTTACCCTGCCGTGGACAGATTTGTAGAAAGCAAAGTCCAGGGAAGGTATGGCCCCAGCAAAGCTGCTCTGAGCACTRTTAAACTAACACTAACTGCCACCATGGTTAATCTGTACCAAGGTCAAATTCACAAATCGGCYGGTTAGCTTCAGTTCCAACCTGAARTTAGATCATCAATTAATTAAATCATCACTTTGATACAGAAAGAAAACTATATATGACCTGGTCCTCATAAATCCTGCAGAAGCCTCTGAGAAGATGGCTCTGTATTTTGTTTGGAAGAATYTGACTGAAGAAATTCAGATCCATAGTGTRATAGTGAGAACAACTTAYCCCCACTGCCCAAGCCATAACCCCYGAGCTGAGCTGGACAYTGCCGTGTCCATCCTGTCCCCAGCAGATGTTACAGCTCAGCATTAACCTCTGCTTCAATAACCAGGGGTTTGAGGCTTCCCATATTCCAGAACTGACTGATGACTTTTTCAAGTTTCTTAGGACTTGGAAACCCAAAACCCACTTTAATTTTATGAGTAATTTTATGGGACAATCCTTAGGGCTGTGAAAGCTGGAAACTTCTCCTTCAGGTGCCTTGACCTTATGGCTACTCATCTACCCATGCGGGAGCCCCTCTGCACTTTCATCTGATCACCCTTGAATTCAGAGCTATAAAAAGGATGGGCTGTCTCCCAGCTAATAAAAACAGGAAAAAAGGGAGAGGCAAAGCTAAAGATAACGGTGTTGTGAGCCCTCCCCTCCTGCAGTCTTTGGAACGCCCTGGAGCAGGGACTGGTGTCTGAATCAGCAGGCAGATGGTGAAGTCCTTCAGGCACGGAACTGCTCACTGCTGGCTGCCCGGGGTGCATGGGCTCACCCAGCCTGCTCACAGCGATGTGATGGGATGCAGAGCTTGTAGGGTGGCTGGTGTGGGGCTCCTGGGGCACGGGGCAGCTTAACAGGGTCTTGATCACCATGGGCTACATGGGGGCTAAARGAATACCAGGCTCCTGAATTCCCAAGATCCAGCTCTGCTGGCTCCTTAGGGCCTCTCCATGCAAGTTAAGTGTGTGTGTCCTTGTGTTTCTCCACGTGCCTGCATGGAGACAATGCTGAACTGGGAGAAAACACAGATGTGCTGCAAATGGAAGCATGGCACACCTTGGCTCCAGCCACAAGGGAGGTTTAATCTGTTCTTCCTCTTTCTAGAACCAATGTCCACACACCCAGTGGCTAAATTCAGTGCCAGGTGCAGCATTACAGAACAGGGGCTTGTCCCCCTCTGGCAGTCTTCAGGGCCTGGCACAGGCACCTCTGGGTCTCGCTTGCTTCCAGATAATCAGATCCAGCATYGCTTCCCCATCTCTGGCATCCGTGAGCAAACAGAGATTGCATTCCTGTGTCTTTGCTCACCCTTTTCAGTTGACTCTGGCATTACATCTACTGACAAGTCACATCCACTGGCAACTTCTCCACCTGCCCAAGAGGGAACCTAAAAATGCAAATGCTTCCTTCACCCCAAATCTGCTCTCCACGGAGGGGCCTGGCAATGTCTCTGACAACAACCGGCAACGTGTCATTTGTTTTTATTACTCTAGGAGGGCAAGCTGCTGTGCGTGACCAAGGAAACCGAGAGCAGGCTGCCCTTGTGAACTTGCCGAGTGCCTGATGGAGATCAGGAGGAGAAGAGAGCTGGGGGAGTAGGAAAAACATTACTTCTCTCCTGCTTATTGGCCGAGGAAAGATTGATTGACTGTACTTGCGATAGCACAGCACGCGTCAAGGTAGGCACAAAATTGTGGTGAGCACTAGAAAACCACCAGCCATGGGGATGAACTTAATGTGGGGAAAGACATACGGGGTGGATGCAGGTTTTGTGTGGAGCTGGGAAGGGGGTGGCTCCCTGCAGCAGGAAAAGGAGAGGAGATGAGTCTGATGTGGAGCACAGAGGCGTGTGATGGCACTGGCTGGTCACTTGATGAAGCAGGGCTGGCCTCATTCTGCCTCCCTTTTGATGTCCCCAGCATTTATAGCCAGTGCTAGAGAGAAAAAGACATTTCTAGGATGCATTTCACCTCCTCAAATCAGCCAAGAGGTGTGTCCAGAGRTTACTTCACAGGTGGAGGCTTCTTCCTTTGCCAGCTGAACCCCTGCCCGGTAGATGAGATGCTCCCAGGCAAAGGGCAGGCCTAGGAAAGGACCTAAAGAACAGGGAGGGAGACACATTAGGGATGGTGAGGGGAAATGGGAAAACACCACGGTACTGGCTGGAAGCCTGAGCGAGTGGCTGGGGGTGGCCGTTGTCATATGGTGCCATGCACAGGCCAGCTGGAGAGATGGCAGAGGAAGAACCAAGGTAAGGCGCTGTGAAGAGAAGAGGAGCTGGAGGTGTTTTATGGTAACAKAAAGTTGGTTTGGTACCAACAGCTCAGTTTTGCATGATGGTGATGGCTCCAGTGCTATTTCCCGCTGACAAATATTCAAACCCGAGTAATTTCCATGAAGGACTTGGAAATGAATTTTTGGATAATTTTTCGTTTAGAAAGCCTCAAATATCTGCCTCGCAATTCACCTAAATTTGATGCTTTCAGCCTCCAATTTCCTGAAACCGAGGGGAAAAAAAWTCATTTTAAGGGGGAAGGTTGATGAAGCAGCATTTCCCTGCTGCTGACCTCCACCATCTGAATTCCACCACATCCGAGACCGAGCGCACAGCAAGGCGGTGGCGCAGGAAGRAGCTGGGGTGTTAAGGAGGCCAAGGGCGTCTGGGTGGTGGTGGGAGGCTGATCTGGGAGCTCCMTGCCGGGGCGAGGAGCGGCGTGAGCGGGGCCGGGGACCAGCGCGGCATCGCCGGTCCCTCCGCCTGCTGCGCGCTGCTGGCCCCGCAGCTTCCTCTGGCAACGCCTTGCGCAGGCTATTTTTATGCTGTGTGAAAAAGCGAGTCCTTCTGCGAGCTGAGGGAATGCGGCGTGGAGAGGGAAAGTGAATTAGTGAAGGTCACAGGCGGAATGCCGCTCTGCTGGGGCTGAGCGCGGGGAGCTGAAGGCGATGGCGGGCGGTSTCGGGGACGGGCTGGGCTGGGTGGAAAACGGCTGTGGAGCAGCTCCACGTTCCACCTCTGCCTTCGCAGGGAACATCCCGGCGCCGTGGCCCTGCCAGCACGGGGGAGCGAGCTGGCTGCGCTGCTGGCGAGCGGTGGCGCCGGGTGTTGGTGCAGCATCAGCCGCTCCGCGGGCTGGAACCGGGCTTTACACACGGCATAAAAAGTAACGATCGCGCTCTCCCGCTAAATCACACGCAGCCAGGCTGGAAGTGGAAGCCGCTCCTGCCTGCAGCGGCAAAAGGTTCGTACGTGGGAGAGCCCAAATAGCTCCTGAAGGAGAAAAGCAGCCTTTTTTCCCTGCTGGAATCACGAGGGGAGCGGTGCCCAGCACCACGGCCTCGGGACGTGGCCAAAAACCACAGCCATTCCTGCGGCATCCCTCTCCCCACGTTCTTCCCGCTTCCTCTAAAGCAACGCTTTTCCCGAGAACAGCAGGGAAAGGTGAACGCAGAAGATGTCCTGCCTGCACAGCCCTGCTGGCAAATGGGAATTCAGGATCTGGACCACGCTTGGGCTTTCCTCGCTTGGCTCAGCCAAGCGAAAAGTTGGCCATGGTGCTCCTCCCCTCGTGCGGGGTTTGGAGCAGGGCTGGGAGCCCGGGCAAGGGGAAGCGCATCCCGCTGCTGCCGCTGCCACGCCGCCAGCAGCTCCGTCCCGCAGCGCACCGCGTCAGGGTACCGCGGGGAGCCGGCGTGCTCCCGGCAGCCTCCTGCTTCGGGGGGACGCTGGAGGCACAGTTCCCATCACTTTCCCATCTCGCAGCAGATTTATGAGCCTCCCAAAAGCTCTCCTGCAGCCCTCCAGGAAGGCTGGGGCTGGGGGCTGGCGGGAGGGGGGGCTGTTTGCGGGGAATTGTGAATCTACTTTCTTACACGGCTGCGTACCACTGTGCAACGGTAATCCCCTGAGCAGGGTGAAACGGAGGCCTAGCTACCATGACCTCCTCTGTAGGTTTCCATGGATACCATGTACTATAAATAAAAAAAGGAATTTCAAACCAGTTTTCAATCCTGCTTAGTGGGAATAGGAAACCTCTTTTGAATTTAGTTTCCTATCTTACCTTACGGGGGTTATTTTGCAGCCTGTTTGAAACAAATAATTACCCCTTCAGCCAGGAAATTACCACCAATCTTACCTATTTACTTCCAAACACTCGGCTAATTAGCACATTGGGGAGAGCTGCCTATTTGCACGCTGGAGATGGGAGGCTTAGTGTCTTTATTTTGGTGGTGCTGGGAGAAAGGACGCGGGGCCAAGGGTCAGCGAGGGGCGTCAGAGCCCTCCGAAGAAAAAAAATAATAAAGAGAGCAGGAGAGCTGTAAAACTCGAAACGCCGAGATGCCGTGTGAATTAGCGTGCGAGAAGCCCCGGCAAAAAAGGGAATATTACATCTGCATCCTTTTGCAATGAATCAGAGTCATGCTGCAGATTTTGTCTGGCATACTGGGTCTCTGGAGGATAGAAAATAATTTGGTCGCAGCAGTGGGAGGTGTGTGTGCGTGGAGAAGGGAGTTGCTTTCCAACAGCCTGCTGTGGTGAGAACATGCCTGACACTTCATTCCTTTCCAGTTAATGCAGCGAGGCCGGGAGGAAACTTAACCCTCTAATTGCTAAAGTGTACCGGGGACTTGGGAAAGTCCTTGGAAAGCAAACGGGGCTCCCGGGGTCGGTCTCCCCTGGCCCGGCACTGCTGGCAGACAGCTGAGGGATTTGCCCAAATGGYGGGTGGTGGGGGCAGGGGAAATGCTAATTCGAAACAGGCGCTGGCGAGCGGGGCTGCAGGACAGAGAGGTTGTGTTTGTCAGACCTCTGGGCTGGCAATGGGCCGGCCAMGTCCAGTCCGTCACAATGCTGGGTCTGAGCCAGCAGGACACGTGGTGGCTCATGGAGGGGTCTCACGCTCTGGAGTTCCCCAATGGTTCTGCCGCCCAACTCAGCGCTGTGGCTCCGTGATCCCGGATCGCCGGCACTGGAAAACCCCAGCGCTTTCCATTTTGTTCCATCACCACACCCGTGTTATGTCCCCCCACGTCCCCAGACAGCTCCTGCTGCCGTGGTCACCCAGCACAGCCCTCACGGCGTGGTCCTGGCAGGRGTGACCCACAGCTTCCACCGCCAAGGGAGGGAGGGAGGGCAGGCGAAGGATGCGTGAGCACAGGCTGGGCAGCCCCATGTGCTGCAGCCCCATCCATCTGAGGCTGCCAGGGGCTCTGCTCCCCGCTGCTGGCCCTCGGTGCTCTCTGGGAGGCTGTTCCCAGCGGGCACAGCTCCCTGTGTGAACCACGAGTGCACCGTCCCTTGGCCTCGCTCACCCCAGCAAGGGTCTCCACAGAGCACAGGGCTGGGACTGAGAGCACAAGCTCTCCACAGCTGGGAAGGAAGAGGAACAGGAGGAGGAGGAGGAGGGAGGGATGTACARAGCACCCGCGGCTCAGCCAGAGCTTCGTGTGCAATACGGGTAAGCTGTGCTCAAGGCTTGTCCATAATGTTTAATAGCACAGGATGATCACGGGCATCTGACTTGGAGCCTGTTGGCTGCTGCCCTCCTAAAGCTCCTCATTAGCATTTCCAGGACATTGATGTTGTGCTCGGATATACGGGAAGGCACTCATAAGTTACAGAGCAGCAATATATCAACGTTAGAGAAGGGCCCATTTAAGCTTAGTATCAGAGGCTGGGTTTTTCTGGAGTCAGGTGTCTCGTTCCCATTGAAATTCAACAGGAGTTGGAGTCTGCTCCCAGGGCTTCTCTGAAAGTCCCAGACTTAATTAGTATTTATCTTAATTAGGGGGATGTTACCTGCTCTGGGAACCTCATGCTATCTGCTGTATTCATCCCCACAGCACCCTGGGAAAGGGCTCCCAGCCCTTTTTGCAGTGGGGGACTGAGACACACGGTGGCTGGCGCTGGCAGCCTCACTCAGCAGGGAGCAGAAGACATTTCTGSGGGCTGAGAGGGTCACAGCATCGCCCCCCTCCCACCCTGGGTCGCTTTCTCTCGGGAGAGCAGGTTAGAACACGCAGGAGACCAGAGGGAGGGCAGCAGGAGGATGCTGAGCCCCCCTCGCCGCCTGCCCGGTCCCAGGGGCATTTTCGGGGGGATCTGGGTGGACACAGAGTGGCCCAGCCCTGGCTGTGCTCTGGAGCACCGCTGCTCGTTCACCATCTTCAGGCCAGGCCACAAATCGCAGGGTGGAGGATGGGAGGGTGGGGAAAGAGGAGAAAATCGGTGCCTTTTTTTTAATTAAAAAAAAACAACAAAGTTACCGGCTTGGGAAGAGCTTAGAAACCTGATCTGGTCCGAGCCATAAACAGCCAAGAAGGACAAGCCATGGGCTCTCTTGGCAAGCGCAATCTCACCCACACCCTCCTGCAGAGGCGGGGAGAGGCAAACGAGTCCAAACAGCTCCGAGGTCCTCTTGGCATGGACTTTCCAAGGGCAGAGAAGCTGAAACYTGAGCCCCCTCCGCCTGCCCTCAGCCCCCGCTGCTCTCGGTGCTGGGCAGGATGGGGTTCCCCACCACGGGATCCCTGTCCTCCCTCCCTGCCTGGCGTGAGGGATGGGGTTAGAAWTCCCAGCTGGGCTGGCAGCTTCAGGGATGGCGTTTGGAACAGGAACAAGCCAGCTGTCCCCTGGCAGAGCCATCCAACATGGGGACCTCCCCTGTGGTGCTGCAGTGGGTGGGATGTGAGGCCTCAGGGACTGGCAGTGCTGGGCASTGGGRAYCTCTGGGGTGCTGTGGGGACCTCTGGGGTGCTGTGGGGACCCCCAGGGATGTCCTGGGGATGCTCATGGGATGCAGATGCAGCAGGACCCAGGGATTAAGGCAGTGGGTGCCGACAGGAGGCAAGAGAGGATGAGCACGTCCCTCCTCCCGCTGGGAGAGCTGGCTCCCGGCAGAGCTGTGAGCCCGGGCAGGCTGTGGGATCTCCGGAGGATCAGCCTGGCCCACGGGGCTTTGGGCCAAGGGCTTTGTGGAGGAGATGGCAAAGGGCAGCAGGAAGCTCATGGCTGGCCCACAGAGCGTGCTGGGGATGGCACAGGCAGGGCTGATGTYTGGACAGAGACAGGACAAAAGGGACTCCAGATAAGGGCAGGGCTGGSATGAGCCCTGTGCAGTCATCCACCAACAGTGGGACAAGAAGGGAGCAGGTCTGTTGGGAGCAGGGACAGCAGGAGGATGGGACCTGTCACATCAGCTGCCCAGTGCCAGTGGGTCAGCCTGCAGCTGGCCTTAGGGACATTTTGGGTGGTGTGGTGACAGGTGACTCCACCTGTGAGTCAGGGAGAYGTCTCTGAGCTGGACCTGACTGCCGTGGTGCTGAGCATTCAGCTGCTTGTCAGGAGCTCAGGGAAGGGACAGGAGGGGACATCTGTTGCCACACCGGACCTGGGGCCAGACCTTACTCCAGCTCTCCTCCATTAACTGCACATCCTGGAGAGCAGGAATGGTTTTCCAGATTTGTTTGTGAACTGTGGGGCTGGAGTTTGAGAAGGGGTTGGGGTGGAAAGGTCTCTTGAAGGAAGCAAATGTGGCTTCATGATGAAGAGATAGGAGGAATGAGTCACTGGGGGTGAATAGTCCCAAAATATTACAGAAATTCTTTCATTGACCAGTTTGTTCAAGAYTTTWAATGTTCCTATCTCCCTTCTCCACKCTGTTTATTCAYTYRCYCTGAGAGAAGAATGGCTAAAGTTTCATAAGAGAAGGGAAGCTCTCAGGAACTCAGGGCTGATATTGAATGGCCTGATGAAAATTCCTGGAAATGTTAACAYAGCACAGCTTCAATTAGCAGCCACATCCTCACAAATAACATGGAAAGCTGTGAGAAGAGCATTCCTTCCAGGTCCCAGGAATACAACAGGTGGCACTGAATTTAGTGCTACCATTAAACAACCTTTTTTATTCAGCCAGGAGAAACGTGGTGGYTGGAAAGACGGATGATTCCACCGTTTCATTCTGCTTCGTGCAGAGATACCATTACCTCGCTCGATATTTTATGGAAGGCTCGCCGGGCTGAGCCTGTGGGCTTCGAAATCATCGACAATGTGCTAATGTAAAGTTGCCTGAGCTTATGGAAGATTTTGAAGGCCTGGATTCCATGTGTTGAGACTGGCACCATATCAGAGGAACAGCTGAGTATATGGAGCAGGGAAGCTACGTGTAAGTTATCCAGCGAGGAGAGAATCCGCCTGGGGCTGCAATGCTGGGTGCTGYGATGGGGAGGGGAGGCAGCGTGCCCGGCTGGTCTGTGCTCACCGTGCAGGCTGGGGCTCTGCTCCCTGAGAGTGAGATTGGCCTGCTGGTGGGCACTGTCCTGGGCACTTTATTGGCAGGCTGGGCAGCGGTGCCTGTGCTGAGGGCAGGATGGGATGGGCTGTGGTGGGACAGAGGAAAGTGTCCCTTCCCTCTGCTGCCATCGTAAGGGTCAGCCTGCAGCAGTGGCTCTGGGGTCACAGGGCGAGGGACAGGATATTTGGAGAGTCTAATTTAAGATTGGCCAGCACCTCCCTGTGAAGGAGGTCATGTCTCCTCTAGGGTGGCCAGGAGGGAGAAGCTCCTGCCTGGAGGAGCTGCCTGTCCAGCTCAGAGGGAAGGACACAGGCCCAAAGCCTTCAGCCACCACCTGGAAACCTGGAGGCACAGCTGAAGGGATGGAATGTCCTTATCAATTCCCAAACCGCTCTGACAAAGATCCCAGGAACACYCAGGCCAGCAGCGAGGTCCTGCCCCACCAGCAGAGATTTCATTCACCCACGTGGAGCAGAAATAATTGTCCCGCAGCTACCTGGGCTCACTGGCTGCCCCATTGCAGGAGGCACTGAAGCAGGAACAGCCAGGGCAGAGCCCAGASCAGCTGGATGGGTCTTGGTGCAGTGTCTGGAAGGGTTGGAGCAATCCAGGCTTCCCTCATGGGTGGTGCTGGCTCACCAGGATAGGCAAGGATCTGACCAGGAAAGATCACCATCTCTGGAGCCACGTGTGAAGCAGTGGTGGATGGAGGGTGCCTGGGGAGGGAGGAGTGGGTCTGCAGGCAGGGGGACAAGCTTTTGTGACAATGAACTTTGAACTCTTGCCAACACTACAAGCCCACCTGACCTGGTTTTCCTAGGAGCTCCACAAGTCTGCACGGAATCCTGGCACCACGACCAGCATGACGTGCTGGGGACAAGCTGAAGCTTTTTGTCTTTCATGGGTGAGCAAACAAGCTGAAGACTTTAGGTGCAGCCTCCAGCACCCTTCCTTCTGGAGCAGGTCACCCCTGGCYACCAAGCCAGGCTGCTCCTTCCCCAGAGCAGTTTGTGGAAAGAATTTTTACACTGGCCTCATGCAATTGGGCTAAAAGTGCTGCCTCATTTGTCTGAGCTCTTTGGGAAGGCTCTTGGGCTGGGGCTTYTGCTGTCCTTAGAAGGGGCCACCAGGATGTGTGAGTGGAAGTGAGAAATGAGATTTCCCGGGAATAATCCTCCTACGTGAAACTCGGTGGCATCTGTGAAAAGTCTCGTGTGCACCAAGGCGATCCACGTGAGGGAGCGTGGGGAGACGTCTGGGGTGACACCATCCCTATTAATGTGTTCAAAATTTGTGGGGGTCRGGTTCAGTGGGGTGTGCAGGCTGATCTGAGCTCAGCACAGCACGGGGCAGATCAGAGCCCGTGCTRCAAACAGGAGAGGCAGAGCCCATCCTGAGCCGCTCCAGAGCCGCTCTCTGCGCTCAGAACTCCTGAATCGGCTGCCACCTCCCAGGAATTGGGTTATTTTATGACATCCARTGAGGACCTCTGCTCACCAGCAGTGACCAAAAAGGTGGGTAAAAATGAGAGGCTTGACGGCAGAGGCTGCATGGAAGGATGTCAGGAGCGTCACAAAGGCGTTAGGCAGGCGGGGGGTGTCACCGTGACCTCGCCTGGAGCGCTGTGGGCAGGGCTGCACATCCCACCTCACAAATGACAGTCACAGGCACGGATCYGGAGGAGGGCTGGGAAAATAGCTCCAAGACTGGCAGACCCTGGGGCTTTTATATGCACAAGCTTGGGCCCATTTGGCTTACAGAGCTCTGCAAGTCCTGACTCCAGCTGGTTGTTTCTGGGGTGATTGGAGCCAAAGGCTTGCTCCAGTGTTTGGGGAAGTCACCTGGACTTTGTTTGTCTGAATGCTCTGACCTGCAGTGACATGGGCTGGYTAAAACCTGAAAAGGGCTGCTCTGAAGTAGAAAACTCCTGCCTRCATCAGACCAGGAAGGTATTTCCAGCTCCATGCTGCGGGTCAGCATTGTGCTGTCTGTATTTCCTTAGGCGTCTGCTAACAAGCCCATGTTAAATAGTGATAATCCTCCCGCTGCAAGCCCAGGTCTGAGTGTTTGCTGCAGCAGGATAATGTCCCCAGCTAGAGAGTGTGTTTGGAGCCCAATGCAATGGCCCACTTAAATCCACGTGAGACTTGAGGGGTCTTGGCAAAGGAGCAACCTAAATCAAATTAGGAAGACAAGGGGATGTTCCCATGGGCCACTGCCTCGGAGTGAGCCCACAGGACCTGAAACAATGATGTTTCTTTTGCCATGGAACAGTAGAAATAGGTAATCCAGATTAGTTGCTAAGTGCCTCCAGGAGGTAGGATTAGTAAAAAGAAGAGTTTGCAGCACTCAGCTGGCAGAATCTCAGAAGGCTGGGCCATAATGGTGCCTTTGCAAGGGTCTGTCTGGTCTCAGAGGACAAAACATAGGAATGACCATGAGAAACTCCCCAAGGGCCACAGAAGCAATGCTCRTGTGTATAGGAGATRTCTGTGAGTCTGCACCACCTTGGCTCTCACTCCCAACATCATGATTAAAGCAGTGAGCTTACTAATTTTGGTGTTGTTTTGGCATAAACCATTCTCTGCATCAGTGGATGTTTGAATTCACACAGACAACATGAGCAATGAAATGGTGTTTCATATCTCAGGTTTGTTTTTGCTGTAGAGAACTGGTCAGACATGGAAATTTCTGTTTGAAGACGTTCAAATTCCCAGTTATTTGGGTCCTACATAAGTCAGAAATTCTGATGAGCTTTCAGAGGCAAAGCATCTGCCCTGCATGGGAGTAGATTGGTTCTGCACAGCAGCAGTGCTCAGCAGCTCAGGGTACCTGTTTTAACTCCATCCTTGGTTTAAYTTGGTATCTGACCATACCTTGTTCCTGTTCTCTCCCTGGAGCTTCTTTGCTGTCTGCTCATCTGGAGAGCTCATCAAGACTGGATGGTGCCAGACCCAAAGGAGATGAACCTGTGCACCACCTAACCTCTGATCCCGGGGTGAACATGGCATCCCACTGTGGAAAACACCCTCTGGACACCAGGAGCAGTGTCAGAAACAAGATCTGTGCTATTCTCTCTGAAAACACAAAGCTGTGGAACATTGATCTGATTGTACTGAAATCATTGCTGCTTTTGAAGTAGCTCTACTGGAGGCAACGTTTGTGCCTCCAGGGCTTCCAAAAACTAGAGGAGACAGCAAAAAAAAATCAATGGGGGTTTGGTGGAGGAAGTTTCCCAGCTGCCTTTCCCAGTGCTAGTAGTTAGGAGTGTTTGAGGTGTGGGTACTTTTGGGGGAGAAACACCTGCAATACAGGGCTTGGGGGCAGAAACGGAGGTCACAGGGGTGAGGCTCAGTTTCCTCTTATAGGTAGGAGGTGAAGAGTCTGACTCCTGATTCTTTTAGGCAGAATAACCAAAAGAGAGGGAGTTCCTGTAGGTCAGGGGTGTTTGGACAGGAGCTGTGTGTACATTGGGGAAACCTCTCTCCTGAGCCCTGAACAAATGGGGGAACCTCAGAATGAGGTGTCTTTGTCTGCAGATGCAGGTGCTGGAGCAATGCAGCAGTGATTCACAGAGATCACAGCCCTGTCCTAATTGTCCCTCCTGCTTGATATCAAGTGGTCAGGGATTGCACAGTGCTAGYCCAGCCCTTCCCCAAGGGATGAGCTGCTGCAGGATCCCCTCTGATACGCCCCTTCCCTGTCCCTTCCCTGCAGGCACAGCACTGCTGAAGCCCCCAGAGGCTGGTGGAGAACCAGAGCATGTGCAAAGCTGCTCTGTGTCCTTCCCAGCCAGCGTGATTTGGATTGGGACCTAACCCCAGCCGTCATCTCTGCCGGGGATAAAGGGAGTTTGTTTCTGCCTTAGCTCATTGCAGTATCTCCTGCTGGCAGACTTTCCAATTAGGGAGCCAAGTGGGAGTCAGGAGAGACCCCAGGGTGGATTTCACACTCACTCTTTATTTATATGTAAACCTGGATGCAGGGCTGAGCTGCTGAGAGTGGGAGCAGGAGCACCGAGGGGGAGAGGCCAGCCYGGAGAACAGAGGTCTTTGCAGCTCTCATTTGCAGTGTGTGGGGGACAGAGCTGAGAGAGAGGCAAAGTCTGGCTTGTCTCTCCCACTGCTTCAGCTCATGGGCTCTTCCCAGACCCTGCCTGTGTCTCCCAGAACTCACTTGAGCATCTTTGAATGCTGGGGATGGCAAGTTCTCCCCTGGTGMCAGATCTGAGCATTCCTGTGTGCCCCAGTACCCCCCTGGAGCACACACAGYGTGGAGGTGCATGGCCTGGCTCAGGTGGGTTGTGGGGTCTGGCCCTGCATGCTTCCACTCTTGTCTCTGTGCCCCACAGCGGAGCCCCAAGKGTCTGTGCTGTACCCTGACATTGATGGTGCTTCTGCCCCACAGAGGGGTCAGCAGGAGCTGGACCAGCAAGGGAAGCCAGGGAAATGTGGGCAGAGCAAGAGGGCACAGCTGGAGGGCACATGGACCGCAGTCATGGGGCAGGAGCAGCACATGCCCCGGGCGAGGCTGGAACACCTCCCCTCCTGGCCTTCCCCATTCTCTGCTCCCTTCCCTTTCCATTGGGTGGGACCCTTTCAAACTGCCAAAAAACACTGGCCCTCCTCTCTATTTAAAAAAAAAAAAATGTTTAATGAAGGCAAACAGATGTGATGGTAAAACCTGGAGGGAGCAGTTCTTCCCTGGCCAAAAAGGCTCAAAATGTTGCCCCTGTGGGCAGCCCATGTGTGAGTCCCCACCTTCAGGGGGTGAGTCCCCCCAAAAAGGCAGCTCTACCGGGGTCACCGGGGCCTCTTAGCCAGGCTGGCTCAAGGGCTGTTTCCAGGTGCTGCTGCCGTGCTTTATGGTGTGATTATGGCTGCACAAACAGTTCCACCGGCTCAGCTGCTCCCTCCCCTCCTTCCCTTTGTCTGGGAAAAGCCACRTCTCTCCAGCTAGTTTTTGCTGGCATCCGAGCTGGATGACAACTGCAGGAGATCAAAACGCAGCCTTGGTGGGTTGGTCACTGCAATGACAAGGTTTTGGTCAGCTGGTTGGGTGCTGGGTTAAGCCAGGTGCTTAGTTAAGCTTGGTTTAGCTGGTTTGCTTAGCAAAGCACCTCTCAGGTGGGAACAAGGACATGCAGGCTCAGCACCTGGTTTCCAACTCCTTGTTTTGCATYAGGGGAGTGTTTGCTACCTGGCCGTGCTGTTCCTCACTGGAATAGGGGTAACAGGATTTCTCAGCTTGGCAGGTGTGCCAGAAAGATAAATTCAGCAATATTTGGAGACTCCAGCTTTCCTGCGAGCCGCAGCGTTTCTCATCCACACCACTGAACTGCAGCTACCTCTCGTGAACAGGCAGAGCAGGAAGAGACACCTGCGGGGTGGCTGAGGAATCCAGGAAAAGATGAGCAGCACGGGGAATGTGAGCAGGGATTGCTCATTCTCMCTCCCAGTCGAGAAGCAGGGGCACRAGGCAAAGGCAGCGAGTCGAAGCAGATGGATGGAAGCAATTTTTCAAGGAACGTGCTGTGGTGCTGCAGAACTCCCTAATAAAGGGCATCAAAGTATTAGTGGGGACACAAGATCATGGAACAGAAACCCATGGAACAGAAACCCATGGAAAAGAAACCCATGGAAAAGCATGCACTCGGCAGACAGCATCTGGATCAGGAGGAGCAGAGAGAGACTGGGAGAGTGCTGTGGGAAGTGCTGTGTGTTTGTCTCCTTCTCAGATCCCAGGGAAGGATGTATATGAGTTATCCTTCCCCTCCAGCTGCTGCTCAGACACGGCCTGGGCAGGACAGGCCTTTGGCTGGCAGTGCCATTGTTCCCAGGGAAGGCAAATTTCAGTCCCTGAGGGGCAGCACTGCATAGAAAGAAATGGAAACCCACGTGTCACCGTCATGCTGGGTCCTGCAGGGTGACACTCACTCCAGGAAGGGCTGTCAGTGTTCGCTGGATGGRCAGGTCTGCAGTGCAAAGCTGTGGGGTGCAAAATGTGCTTTCCAGCCAGGTCTCTGCTTTCATTTTGTGGTGTTGTTGGTCAATAGATCATGGAGCAGTTTGGGTTGGAAGGGAACTTAAAAACCATCTCATTTCAACCTCCTGCCATGGGCAGGGACACCTTCCATTATCCCAGGCTGCTCCAAGCCCTGTCCARCCCAGCCTTGGACACTTCCAGGGATCCAGGGGCAGCCACRGCTTCTCTGGGGAAGGGKGATCAAGGGAGGCTCAGGAGCAGCTACTCGGATGGATCCCTGCCACGTCCAGGTGAAGTGGGGCAACCTTGGGGGTGGACAGCACATCAGTGGGATCTTACCTGGGGCTGTGAGATAAATAAATGTGATGGTCAGAATAGGATCCACATATATTTGGGTGCAGACTTGTCCCTTAAACCTTTGCCTGTACCTAAAATTGCCTCAAAACAAAGGCTATCTACGAGCCTGCTGCTGATTTTCAGAGCCAAATAAAAGTCCCAGGGAGCCAGCAGGCATCCAGCAAGCAAGCTGAGTCAGAGAGCACCTTTGGAGCCAAAACCCCAGGACCGAAAGGAGACATTGCCATCTCCTGCAGCCTGAAGTGGCCCCCGGCTGAGCCATTCCGTCCCTCTGAGGACGCGGAGAGCCGGCGGGCTGCGCTATTGAAGGGCCCGGGCAATTAGCGAGCGCTGGAGAGCGGCCAGCGGGACTGCAGGTGCCGGTGCCTCCCGGGGCACGGACACCGCCAGCAGCTGGGCTCCACCTTCCTGCCTCGCCGCTCTCAAGGGCACTCCCAAAAATAGGCTGCTGCAATCACCTTGGCCAGAGACCCTGCTGACACAAATCACCCTGGCAGAGCGGCGGCAGGAGGAAAGCGTTGTGGTTCGCGCAGGGATGAGAGCGGGGACGACAGAAGGGTGATGATGGTGACGACTTGCCTCTCCACAGACCCGGTCTGGAGGGGTATTTCTGGATCAGAGCATGGTGGATGTACTCATCCCAACCCCACCGTTTTGTCTGATTCCTTCCTTGCAGCAGCACCTTTCCCCCAGCACTCGCGGCCCTACAGGATCCTGTTTTGCTGCCCTGTCTCGCCACCAGCCAAACCTGTTTTGCCGCACAGAAGCACGGAGCTGCCAGCAGCAGGTGCTGAATGTTGCTTTCCCACTGTAATTAGCAGGCTGAGCTCCTCTCCTCGGCTCTCTGATCTCTGTTTTCATTGCTCTCTGCTGCTCACGGGAAATGTGACAGGCAGTGTCCAGGGTCTCGTGTCAGCAGCAGGCATTGCTGGGCTGAGCACCTTAGCAACAGGGGCAGGATGGGGTGGGAATGGGGTCCGGGAGGCACCTCTGGGTGGGCACCTCACTGGAAGRACACCAGCTCTAGCTGCCCCAGAAGTTTCCAGGAGCATGGATGACTTTGAGGAAGGAAAGGAAGGGTGTTTGGGATGGCCTTGCCAACCCTGTGTCTGGGGCAGGCGTTTCCCAAGGCCCTGCAGCATGGTGAGGCTGGCTCAGGTGAGCCTGCCTCCTCCACAGCCACTAAAGCTGTCCCACAAGACTCTGCATCACTGTTTTTCTGCAGCAGGCACAGCCTGACTCATCCTGGGGAGGCATCCTCCAAAATGTCACTGTGAACAAACCTGCTGGCTTTCTGTCACTACCTGCTGGGGACTCGGCTGAGGGAGGAGGGAGTCAGGCTGCGGGGCAGGCTTCCAGGCTAGCTGCCATCCCCACTGCTCTCTCAGGGTGTCCCTAAATGCCTCCAGGGAACTGGTGGCCTTCCAGTGTTGCCTTGCCGCATGCCCTGCTGCTTTCCTAAGGCTCTCCTGTGTCTGGAAGGGGAATTCTGCAGTTGTGACCAAAACCCACTTGCTCTGACCATGCCTGGGGGACTGGTGAGGGTGGAAGACACCTTTCTTTGTGCTTCAGGTGGGGGATTTTGAAGCCTTGGACCTTCCAAACACTGAGGCAGAAGATGAGCCGTATCCTTGAAAAAAGCTTTGTTCTCGAAAAAGCTCCAAACTGTCACCTCCACTGTCCCCATTCACACAGATCCCACAGCTGCCCTTTGGGGCTGTGGCTCAGCTCTGCAGTGGCCCAGAAGCCACCAGGACATTTGGCAGATGGCTGTCAGAATGGGGTCTTCTCCCATCTTCCCTTAGAGATATCCCTACCCAGACGCCCTTTCCATTGTGCACCATCACGTCTCTGAGCTCACTGCTACTCATTAAATACCTTCAAAACTCAGGATGCCATCCATGGGTCACAACAGTTTGGAYTTTGTTCAAAAGCAGGTCAGAAAAGCTCTTTTCACAGGCAGAGTCTGTGGTAAATACAGTGAATGCTCAGTTCTGTGTGAGTACCACAAAAGGCAGGACAGAGGCGACCCCCAAGCCCTCTCAGGACCATTTCGAAGAGATGTGCCGTACACACTGTGTTTCCAAAGGATCACAGTTCCACTGAACTGAACATCTTGGGACTCAAGGCAGCAGCAATGACACCAGAAAGAGCCTCACCCTGTCCCTGAGAAAAGGGAAGGAGAAAGGCTGGGTCTGGATGAGGATGAAGAGGATCCTGTGGGAGTACTGGGTGTGAATCCCTGAGCAGGAGGGGCAGGGTGCAGGAGGCTCAGCAGGACCCTGCAGGAACCAATGGCCTGCCTGGCACTCAGCGTTGGGTGGACAGAGACATTTTGTGGGGAGGGCTTTGCCTTTCCCAGCCTCCCCTGAGGACATCACCTGCACCCCAAGGCTGGCCTCTCAGGACAGAGTCTGGATGGGGAGGGGGATGGCTGAGCAGGGCTGTGTGACACAGGAGGAGCCCACAGGAAGGCTGTCAGTGTGTGCTGCTCTGGGGGCACACAGGATGTAGCTGCAGAGCTGGGTGAGCTGGCCAATTCTGGACAATTCCCAATGGCGAAGAGCTGAGCTGTGCTGAGCCCAGCATGCTGAGCACCTGGCTGGAAGCCACAGGTCACCTGAGGCAGGGGCAGGTGCCAGGCTGGGCTGGGGAGCTGTGAGGAGAGAGGCAGGAAGGGCTGGGGGTTGTGGACCTGTTCAGTGGCTGTGCTTTGCTGGGTCTGGGGCAGAATCTGCCTTCAAGCACCGGGCACAGAGGAACAAATCCCTCACATCCCCGGGGAGGGCTAAGGGGTGCTGCCCACATTAGCCCAACTGGGGACCGAGCCAGGCCAGGGAGGGAGTCCCTGCGTGCCTGGGTCCTCACAGCAACCCAGAAACGGTGCCTTGTGTGCAGTGTTCCCTCACAAGCTCCCAGCCCTCCTCTGCTGCGATTCACCGCGGGGGGACGGGCGCCAGGAGGAGGAATTTGCTGGGTGTGAGGAAGTGACTTGAGCTGTGGCACAAAAACTCTCTGGGTGGGTGTCATGAGCACACGCCGGGGAGTATCCCGTGGGCCTGAGCTCAGAGCTACATATGCTGCTCCTGTGCCAGCACCAAACATGGCACCTGGCATCTGCTCAGCTCAGACCCCATTGGTACAAACAGGCGGTAGGTGGAAAGTCCAAGCCCACAGCACAGCCCAKAAAGGTCGTGTTTTATTCTGGCTGATCTCCTTCGCTTGCCTCATCTCCTGGAGGAAAATGAAGTGATAAACAGCCAGCAGCACAGTTTTGTGAAAAACAAACCGGGGCAAACAAACAAGGGATGATTCTGTCTCCGGTTGGTGCGGGGAGTTCTGCTGAGCAGAGGGTGATGCTCCGGGGACAGATGTCACTCCACATCCTGCATGGCCAACAGACAGTGGCCAGCTCCTTGCTGGGACAGCATGGCTGGGCTCAGGGTCCTGCTTCCCAGTCCTGGGGAGCCTAAACACTTTTTCTGCTCCTTCAGGATTCCTGTTTTTGTTTTCCAGGTTCCCAGTGAACGGTCCCCAGTGCCAGGCTTTGCTGAAGCTGTGGCCCGTGCCCAGAATAAGGGGCTCTCCCCAGGTGAAGAAGACTCAGGAAAAAAGAAGGAATTGGGCACAGCTCCTTGTCTGTCTGAGCCCTTGCACAGAGCAGAGCTGGCAGGGGAGCAGGGGAGGGAAGCCTGGTGGAGGCAGGGATGGCTCTGCAGCATTCTGGGCCTTGGAGAGAAGGAAAACAGCACAGGGGAAGAGCACAGGCAGGGGTCCTGGGAGGTGAAGATGTGCAGAGCCATCACACGCACTCGGTAGYGTGCAAAGAGGAGGGGAAAGGGCAGTGCTGGGCCAGGAGGTGCTGGAGGGGTCTGGGAGCCGGTTGCCCCTCCTGTTTTAATTCTTACCTTCCTTCCCCAAGTGCCAGGATCTCCGAGTCTTTTACAGGGCTTTGCGATCCCAGAACCTGGCAAGCCGAGGCACTGAGAAGTGAAGTGAGGCCACCAGAGAAGATGAGAAGGGATTGTGTTACTCTTTTTTCCCCCTGAAACAAAGCAGAGCTGTCAGTTGACACTTCCCGCGCTGCCCCAGCTCCAGAGGGTTGCTGGGGCCGCTTCCAGCAGACGAGAGACGTCAYGGAGGAGACGAGAGCCGTGGGGCGAGGCGTGGGATTGCTGCAGAGCGGGGTCCTGTGCAAAGCCGTGCCTGGAGCCGATGTCCTCCCACCGGAGCGGGGAGAGGCTGCTGCGCTGCCTGTGCCTCCCGCCGAGCTCAGGGCCGGGAGCTGCGAGTCCTGGCAGCCCATGGTGTCCATGGAACCTGGGCTTTGGGGCTGCCTGCGAGGCCAAGGGTTAGGGAATCAGGCAGGCTGCCACCAAAAGTCTGCCCAGCTTTTGGCAAAAGCCTGCTGGAACGATACAGCTCCCTGAAACATTTCAGCTTTGACAAATGTGTGGTTTTTTGGTGTGTGTGTGGTTTGTTTTTTTTTTTTAATGAAAAACCCAACTCCGTTGCATTGAAAACTTGCCCGACTGGTCGGAGGATGGTGCAGCCAGCCCGCAGGGGAGCGGGGCAGCAGGCCCTTCTCCCGCACACAGGATGCCTATTGTTCTCCGTGCAGGGCAAGAGGATGGCTGGCATTAACCACAGGAGTGGACAGGATCTCCTGGGTCATCACAGCTGGACCCCTACCTGCATGGGCAGACTCTGTGCCTGCTTCAGCCTCCACACCTCCAGCCTGC
The DNA here is from genome assembly GCF_030028575.1 of Malurus melanocephalus. NCBI lineage: Eukaryota > Metazoa > Chordata > Aves > Passeriformes > Maluridae > Malurus > Malurus melanocephalus. The sequence continues at coordinate 244,432 of NW_026623553.1, forward strand.
AGCACGGCTTCCCAATGCMTGGAGCAGACCCAGACGGGCAGGAAAAAGCTGAATCCGCCTGCGTGACCCATGGGTGGCACTGCTGTCCCTTACCCATCCTCGGGGGAATGGCTGYAAACTGACAGAGGGCAGGGTTAGATGAGATCCTGGGAAGAAATTCTTCCCTGTGAGGGTGGGGAGGCCCTGGCACAGGTGGCCCAGAGATGCTGTGGCTGCCCCATCCCTGGAGTGTCCTAGGCCAGGTTGGACAGGGCTTGGAGCACCCTGGGATAGCAGAAGGCGTCCGTGCCCATGGCAGGGGCTGGGAATGAGATGAGCTTTAAGGTCCTTTCCCACCCAAACCATTCTGAGATTCTTTGGTTCCCAGTTCCCTGTCTCTGGCGCTGGGGACTGTCCCCGAGGTGTGACACGGAGGGACACTGGAGCCCTCTTTGCTGGAGATCACATATGGTCTGTAACGGCTCTGGGCATCAAACCGAGTGTGGCAGGAGGGGCTAGGGGAGCTGCCAAGCTGGCCACGTYTGGGTACAAATCCCAGCGCTGAGCTCCGGAGCAGCCTCAGAGTCCCCASTGCTGTCACCTTGGCTCCCCCGGCCCCTGCGCTGTCCTCCGCTGCTTCTCATCTGCTTGTTATTCATGGCAGGGGCACGGAGCCTCCCCCCGCCCCCCATTCACTGTGCGGACCATCCCCACAGCCCCAGAAGGTTGAATTTAATGCTGGGGGATTTGCAAGTCAAGAATTCCTGCGCCCACACAATGCGCAGCTGGGCTTTGAAAAGGCGTCAGGATTAAAATGCAACCGCAAACTTGACAAACCGGCGCAAGGGCCGCAGACAATGGGCTGCAGCTCCCTGTTATCATTCACGGCGTGTGAAGGACCAGCTCGGCGGGTTACAAGTCATGCGCTGGAGATGCTGCTGGCCTGGACAGCAGCGGGGAGGGCTCCTTTGTGCAGCTCTCGCAGTGGGGAGCAGCCCGAAAGACGGGCTGAGCCGAGAGACATCTCCGCTCGCAGCCGGGGGTRAGGAGGGCAGCGTGACAGGGACCCTCCGCCACCGCCCGCGGGCTCGGAGCTCCTGCCTGGCCGGGATTCAGCCGCCCCGGGGGGCTCCGGATTCACCGGGCTTTGCTGGATGGAAATTAAGGAGCTTTTCTTTGATTCTGTCCTGAAACTGTAACTTGGTTGATGCAGGAGTAATAAAGCACACGGAAGCTGGGGGGATTCGGGGCAAACGGGGATGCCAGGACGGGGCAGAGGGTTTCAGATGATGACGGATTAGATACAGGTCAACCGTGTAATAGTGAGGGACAATGCCACCTGGGGCTGGAATAATTAACACTCTGGAGTAAAGCCGGCCAAACAAGCGGCTGGATCTCTCCGTGGGCAGCAGCGAGACACCTTCCCCTGCCCCCCGAGCCGAGCCAGGCTGCTGCTGATCCTGGGGTGCTGGGGGCACGGCTCTGCCCCGGCCCCGGGGGAACACAGGGCGAGGGAAGGTCGGGCAACAAGAGACTGGGCTTGGCCAGAGCGCTGGGAAGGAAGGAGCCACCCAGGAGGTGATGTGACAAGCGTGGGGTCCTTGTGTGACTGTCATGGCTAGGATCAATTATTTTAATGAGCYCATGGACAAAGGTCAGGCAGGAATGTAATGTGTAACGTCAGTGGGGTCCCCGTGCTGGGTGCGTACCGGCCCCTRCCATGGCATTCCCATTGAGAGGCACAGCCATCCAAACCTTTCTGTCTGCAGGACGTGGGGCTCAGGCTTCACGTGTCCAGCACTGCTGTAAAACCGAGGTGATCAGCCCCTTCCCAGCTGCTTTCCCACCACCTTCCTGATGCACTTCCTCTTGGCACTGGGACTTGGGAGCATCAGAGGCTGAGATTAACAGGAAAGAGGATTTTCATCTCTCCTCAGGCAAGGGTGGGTGTGGGGGTGAACCTTCCCCCCTTCCAAGAGATGTAAGGATGGRTGAGAAAACTCCACCCTGGAAGATGGGACTGAGCATGGGCTGCTCTGACCACTCAAGGAGCACTGCCCGTGGGGTGGGCCAGGTCTGGAGGGACCAAAAAAGCCTAGAGCAGTTCTCAACTCCAAATGGCACCATGCCATTTAGGCTGTGCAGGAGAGCTTGGTTTGGGTTTTTTTCCTTTACACAAAAACCTTGGWCCTTCACTCAAAAAGGGGCCTTTCAAAAATGATGCAAAACTGACGCTGTTGGAACTTAAGGGAGTTTGTTGGGCAGCAAGAAGCTGTAAAAATATTATTGGATGGAGGATTGACATTTTTCCTATAGAGAAGGGGAGTTTTGTAGCCATTTTGAGGCTAGTTTAGATAGCTGTGTTAAAGTGCAGAACACATCTGGTTTTTGAGCTWGCACAGCCACTTCAGAGTCACAGGGAGATTGAGGGTTTTACCTGACTTTGCCCAAATCTTACATGTCAGGACATGAGGTTYAGCAAAGTGGCCTTGGCCTGAYGGGGAAATTGGAGCTGTGGCGTGGSATCTGCCTCAGCACAGGTCGCTGTGTCACACAGACTGAGCTTTTTAACCACCTYGAAAAAGCTCATAAGCAAATTCATCTTGTGCCCACCCCCTGGGCAGGCAGCTTTTCCCTGGTGGCGACTCTGGGCCCAGGTCTGGTGGGCTATTTTTCAAAAAAMTGCAGTCTGAGAAATGACATTAATGACCAAACACCTTTGCTGCCTGCAGTGGTGCCCGGCAAAAGGATTTCTTGCCGCTCTTGCAATCTCCTCTCTGTCCCATGGAAATGCCTTTGTACAACATGGTGCCCACCCTGCTGGCCAGGGGTGCTGGTGTCCAGTGCTGGTGGGCACAGCAGAGCCAGGCTCACTCCAGCATCACGGGCAGAGGCTCTCCTGAGTGAGAGGATGCTGAAGTAAAGGTGGGGGCTGGAAGAGGAAATGATGCCAGGATGCTGGGGAGCTGCTGGGACAGCCTGGACCTGCTGCAGAGTCTCCACAGCCCACAGCAGGCTGAGCACCCACCCAGGCTCTGTCTGGGACTCATTTTTTAAATTAAAACAGCAACAGAGCAGGAAAAACTTAAAACTACAGTGGTAGGCAATGTCTGGTCCCAAGTAATCAGGTCCCGAGGTGCTGCTTCTGTGTGAGAACTGCTGCCTCTGCCCTGGCCCCATCTCCCATGGCCAAGTGGCACCCACACGGCCCTTCCGAGGGACAAATGCCACAGTACCACCTTCCTGCTGCCCAGCCCCAGCGTGTCAATGCATTGCACAGCTGACAGCTGGCCTTCCCTTGGGGTGGGAGGTGTGCCCTGCAGGGAATTTGGGTGGGTGCTCCATGGTACTCTCCCTGGAGCGGGAGCCCTCGTGCTTGGCCCCTGGGGGAGGTCAGTGGGGAGGGGGTCARCCTATATTAAGCCCAGGCCTGTGGGGAAGCCGTGTTTGGGGTCCCTGCCGTGCCCGGCGGGCAGATGCGTGGCAGGAGCTATATTTGGAAGGTGCCATTTGGTTCCCTCCCCGGATGCTGCAGCAAGCTGTGCCCAGAGCTGGCCCTGACGCTGCGTGTGCAGCTCCTCAGCACCGGCATCCCCCCTCCCCGGCCCCACACCGCATTCTGCTCCTTTTTCCCCCCCTACTTTTCTTCCCTGCGGGCTGTGAAAAGGTGCAGTCTGCCTGTGACYGTTTCTCCTCCCTCCCTTCCCCCTTCCTGCTGGTCAAAACCGCCATCCTGGAACAGCCCGGCGGATTAGTGAAGGGATACCTTTGAAACCGATGCCAGGAAAGCTCCGTGGATCAGTTAACAGGAGAGTATAAAAAGCCGTGCCTGTGTCCCCCCACGCTCCCCCCATSCCTCTTCCTCCATGTCACCGGCCCTGGCTGCCGGCTCGCCCCTGGCTGGGGGCCTGCGATCCCAAACGTGCTCTCCAGGCTGCCTTGCCTCATTAATTAAAGAAGACAGATTTTTAGCTTCTCTTTCCCTCCCTCCCTCTCTCTCTTCCTTTTTTTTCCTTGGGCTCCTGCTGGGGAAAGTGGAGCCAGTTTTGTGGGGGCAGGAGGAGGATGAGGATGGGCGCCAGGGATTAGAGGCGGCTGATGTGCGCCGCTCCCGGGGCCTGGGACGCCCYGAGCCTGCTTGGTGCCAGCCCAGGGGACACGAGGAGAGGGCTCTCAGCTCCTACACCCCCATCCTGGGATTTGCAGCAGCATTTGCATCCCCTCCAGGAGCATTCCCTCATGGCTGGCTCCTGTGAGCATCCTGCCTGTCCTCAGCACCCCTCGCCACTCGTGCCCTGCTGGGTGCCCCGGTGCCGTGGGGACTGTGGGTGCAGCCGTGCGTGGGGCACAGGGACAGGGAGCAGCGTCGGTGTGGAATGGGTGTGGACAGCTGTGCAGGGAGCGTGCTG
>NW_026623553.1:249362-254718 GCF_030028575.1 Malurus melanocephalus
TGTGTGTACATGTTCAGCCATTCAGAGTGAACCCACACCCAGTGCCGTGTGTGCTCCTGCTCCAAGGATGGCTCCTGCCATCAGAGCACTGTCACCATTCACTCCACCTGTGCCTGTGCCGGGGTAGCACAGCTCGGAGCCTGTCCCCAGCACAGGCACAACCTTCCACGTGAGCTCAGGATGGGAGGCAGCCACCCTGGCACACGGTACATGAGGACAGGGGGGCAAAGGARGGACGGCAGGAGCTCCAGGAGGGACCTGAGGGCTGTGCTGTRCTGGGAGCTGGCCCCTGACTCTCCCTGGCTGTTTTGTTCCTCCCTGAGGAGAAGGCCTGCCTGGTTCTTCTGGCTGAGTCATCCCCAGGTCTATCAGCCTGGCTGCGAAATTAAATTCAAAGCTCGTCTTTTTAACACGAAGATCACTTACATCCAGCTGCACGAGCCGCGGCCCCTTTAGGATTTAATAATAAAATGAATGCCCATGACCTGACTGTTTGCTCACGCCTGGATCTTCCTTGATGGATGAACAGAAATTGCTCCCTGGCTCGGGTCATCCGCAGTAAAAATCGCCAGTCGATTGCTGGGCCCTCCCTCGGCTCCTCCGCGTTCAGGGCTCGCCGGCTTCGTTTGGGACCTGCCTTGGAACGGATAATCAATAATAATCAGGCTCGACGCTGTGACGGCACCTTTGATCCGAGGATCTCAGAGCACTTTGCAGCGGATAATGAACGGAGCCCCTCTGTGAGGCAGGCAGGAGTGTCTGCATTTTATGGGGGGGAGCAGAGCCCACGGACGGGCTGACCCTGCCGCTCCCCCGCTCCGTCCTGCTCCGCACCCCGCCCGCGGACAGCTTGACCGCTTCTAGCAGGAGAGAGCTGCTTGGAAAGGGGATGGTGCCAAACCTCGCTGTGGCTCATTCCTGGTAGCTTGTGAGTCTGCTTCCTTCGTGAGACAGCCTGGATTGCCCCGTTGACAAAGATATTTTGGGAAAAGTCGTGCTGGTTTAGGGCTCAGCGTGGCAGGGAACAGRGCAGCCCCAGGTGAGATGCTCTCCCCAGGGACAAGCGATCTCAGGGTTCCTCCACYCCCAAACTGGAGCTCTCCGTGATGGTCAGGGTCCAGAGCTGGGGCTCAGGCTGGGGAGGGTCACTCCCAAGCTCCAGCCATTCCCAGGCCTGGGAAACGAGGCTGGCAGCAGCAGCAGAGCTGTGAGGTGCTGTCTCCAGCCATCCTGGGGAGTGCAGTCACAGAGGCTCTGTTTGCTTTCAGGGGTGGCCTGCACAGTCTGAGCCCAGTGATGCCAGCCCTGCTGTTGCACACCAGCCACCCCAGTGCCATGGCTGGGGCCTCTGTGGGCCCCACACTGTCCCCAGGATGGAGGGCTGGCAGCAGGGAGCACCTGCACAGCGAGGAGGGCAGGATTGGTGGCACAGACCTTGGCTGGGGTGCTGAGCTCTGCCTCAGGGAGGGCAGTGTCCCCCACGGGTGGGCAGTGGGCACAAGGCACCCAGCTCTGGGGATGCCATCCCCCTGTCCCCAGCCTGCACCCCTCAGCAGGGTGATGTCCTGCAGTGGGAAGGGCTGTGCTCCCCTCAGCTGGGCAGGGGACAGAGGGCATCCAGCTCTGGGTACGCCAGCCTTGTGTCCCCAGCCTGCATCCCTCGGCCAGGATCCTGCCCTTAGGAAAGCGTGTCCCCCCGCGGCCAGCCAGGGGAAGGCGGGGAGGGGCAGCTTTGGGGATGCCACCCCAGTGTCCCCAGCCCGCACCCCACCAGGRCAGGCTGCTCTGCTGGTGTCGCAGCGCCACCCCTTGCCTCCCGGGGAAAGTGCCCGCTGGCTCCATCTGCACTCTCCRGCAATTAAGCGGCTAATATATTAATTGTCCCTAATCTGCGCATCTCCAAGGTCACCTGKAAGACCGGGAAAGGGAAACAAACCTCCCCAGGCGACCCTGTCACACGCCCGAGGGATGAGGCTGCGGCGCAGGGACTGCCCCATGGACCCCCAACCCCAAATCCTCCAGGGAGCGTGGCCATGGGGCGCAGCCCCGCGGGGATGGAGGCGGGATGCCGGCTGGGGGATGCTGGTGCCGGTCTCCGGCGGGAAGCGCACCCTGTGCTGCCCGGGGGCTGCGCACCGAGTCCCGGCCACCCGCGGCTCCGTCCAGCCCGTGCTGCCACCGCCGCCTCCGCCTCTGCCTTTGTCTCCGCCGCTCAGCCGCGCTTCCAGTCTTCAAAGTGTTAAAACTTTTCAGTGTGTGCTGCAGATCCCTCGCCTGCAGCCTCCTGCCCTGAGTCAAATTAATCATGTACTGGGAAACACAGCAGGCATGTACTAGCCCTGGGCATGGTGTATCACGTACTTTCTGGAATCTGTCACATGGGGAGCTTTCTGTTTTAGGCTCAATTGATCCTTTCTCGGTTTGATACTGTGTTTAATTGTGAGATGGGGCTGTGTGTTTTTGCTTCAGCCGAACTTAAAGGGCCGCTCTTCCCAGCCTTGTTTTCAGATGTCCGCAAGAACAGACCGCCGCTGTCTCCTCACCCAAACAAAAAGCCTTTCTCTCCCCGCACACAATATCCCCTCTGTATTGTCCACAACAAAGAGCAGGGCTAAATTAATTTTAGGTCCGGCTCTTTTAATGTAGGGCTGGGAAGGGGAGGTGCTTTTATTGCTGCAGCTGACGGCTCAAACAGGAGAGGCGAGAGGTGGCCTGGGCCACCGGGCACTCCCCGGGCGGTGGGCATGGTGGGAGGGGGCGTCCCTGGCCCCCAGACCCCCCARCCCCCCCAGCTGCAGTGCCTGGWGCAAGGTGAGATGGGCTGGAGCAGAGCACAGCCGTGCTCCTCACTGCATCATTGCCCCAGGTGGGTCTGAGCCTTCCTGGGCTTTCTCTCCACCCACAAGGGGGGCTTTCCACCACTGGGAACAGTGGTCCGAGRAGGCTGGGTGGGAGAGAAGATCCCTGCGTTCCAAAAGTGATGTCCCCTGGAGGCTGGCATYTCCCTCTGGCTGGCCAGATAGCCATAACGGGGCGATTTCTCATTCTGTCTCCAYACAAAAGATTCCAAGAGACAAACAAAAACCAGAGCATCCCTTTGAAACCGGGTAAAAAGGGAAAAAATACATTTTCTCCACGTGCTTTTCCTGCTGAAAAAGGCTTATCTGGAGCAGCCACTGCGGGCTGCTGTACAGCAGTGTGGAATAGAGCCACAGGGGCTTGGGACAGGGTCTTCTCCGGGTGTCCTGCCCGCCCTGGTGGGCACAGTCCTCTGGTGTGACCTGCCACCCACCTGCAGCAGCGGTTTGTGTGGCTCRGCTGCCACAGGGACAGGGCTGTGCAGCCGCCAGGTCCTGGTGGCATCTCCTGGGTGTGGGATGTGCAGGAAGATGGGAAGGAGCCCTGGGAAATTGTCCAAATTGAGACAAGGAGAGCTGAGGAGAGCAGGGTTTGGGGAAGGGAGATGTGTGGTCTGGGAAGTGGGGAGAGGTGGGGATGCTGAGGGGAGCAGAGGATGGGGACAAGGGACCCTGATTGGGAGAGTCAGGGTTTGGGAAGGGCTGTGACAGCACAGGGCTGGTGGGAGCAGTGACAGGAGAGGGGAGGGAGGGAGGCTTGTGGGAGCTGGTGTGCTTTCCCACAAATTTAGGCAGAGATGTAGGATTGAAAGAGGAGGGAAAGGTCTTGCTTTYAGAGACAGCTCAGCTCTGGGTCCTCCCTGTCCTCATCTTCCYCTTCCCGAGTGGGTGGACGGGGCAGGTCCCAGGGCCTGGTGTGTGGGCAGGGTCCTGGCCAGGCCCCTGTGGCGAGCCAGAGGCCGTGCGCTGCTCTCTGCCCTGCAGCCCCCGGTTTCTCGGTGGATGGGCAGGAACTTGCTCCTGGGTTTATAAATATTCAGCGCCGGCAAAGCCCATTAATGTTGCATTAGGGCTGTGAATCGGAAAGCCCCAAAGCCAGGCAGCGCCTGCTGCAGCTGCAGCGCGATCCCGGTGCCGCCCATCCCGGGGCTGCCGGGACACCACAATGTGCTGTTGAAGGGCATGGCCTCAGCCCCTCCCTCCGGCACACCTGGCACAGGTAACACGGACTGCGACACCTGCAACAAAACACGGCTGTGGTGTGGAGCTCTCGGTCCCCAAACATCCCACTCCCACGGAATGCAGCGAACGGAGGTTGAGGGCTGAGTGGGATGTGCTGCGAGCCAGACGTGACCCCCTGGGGTAGAAGATCCSCAGATCTGGCCAACTTTTTAGGAGAACAATGGGAAGCCCCTTGGCTGTGGAGTCTCCCAGACTCGGTGCCTTGGGCTGCTCCCTCCATCCGGCGCCGAGCCGCATCTCCAGGAATAGGCAGGAACGCGCGTATTAAAACAGAAGCTGGAGAAAGGAGTTACATCTGTGCAAAGCAGCGATCCAAGTGTTACTATCGGGACCAAATTTTCTCACTTCCAGGAGAGCAGCTCTGAATGTGACAGTCTGCAGACTTGGGCATCAGTTCAGCCAGCTTCCTCATCTCAGCGTGTCGCGCAGATCCACCAGCAGCCGTGTCCCCTCCACTCCAGCAGCACCTCCGGGAGCCCGAGGGGATGCAAGGAGCAGGAGCCGGATGGGAAAGGGGGCACACAGGGGGAAGGGAAGGGAAGGGAAAATGCTTTGGGGTGCCAGCGCGAGGTGGAAAGAAGGGCTGGGGAGGCCGGGAGGCGGTCAGGGAATCACTGAAATGGAGGGCATGGAGAGCTGCTGGAGGYTGGGCTCAGCAATGAAAGGCCCCTGCTGCTTGTGCCACTGCCCCTGTGTGCGGGACTGGCTTCCCAAAGCTCCGGGACGACTGCAGGGAGCTGCGGCTCCCGCGGGGCTGCTCCGSAGCTCCGAGCGCGGATAAAGCCCCTGCTCGCTCCGGGGCGCGGCGGTGTCACCCTCATCCCTCTGTCCTTGTGCTGCTGCTCTGCCTCTCCCCCACAAACTGTCCCTGCTCCTCCCTGCAGAGCTSCGCGGAGCCACGGGGGAGCACAGCCCTGCCTGGCATGCGGAGAGCCTGAGGTCAGGATATATATGCGAAGGATGTCAAGGTCTGGAAGAGAGGAGGGGAGGGCTGAGTCCCTCCGGGCTGGAGCAAGGTTCAGTGGCTCTTCAGGATGCCTGCAGCCTGCCTCCCCGAGGGCTGGGCAGTGCAGGAAGCTGTCTTTGAGCTCCTGGAGGAGAAAAGGACTGAGGCAAGAAACTGCTCAAATTAATTTCTGTAGCTCACCTGAAATACTGAGCTGAGAATAGAAAAAAAAGAAAAAAAAAAAAAAAAAAAAAAAAAAAAAAAAAAAAAAAAAAAAAAAAAAAAAAAAAAAAAAAAAAAAAAAAAAAGA
>NW_026623553.1:254733-259374 GCF_030028575.1 Malurus melanocephalus
GAGAAAAGGGGAGGTGTATTTCATCAGAGATAAGAAATCCATTTTATATCAACAAATGTTAGAGACAATGAGAAGAAGTCACCTGTCCCATATAGCTTAGATAGGGAATCATGACGAGATAGGGAAAGGTCATTTAGAAAGGCAGCAAAGAATAGGGCTTTGCCTGTTGAGAAATAAATTCTGGGAGGGGTATGTTTCCCTGGATTTAGAGATGGTGAAAAACTGAGGATCTGAGGAGTGCAGCATCTGTGGATAGGCAGTGGGATCTTGGTGCTGCACATCAATGCAGGTATCTTTTTTGTGGATGGAATTGGACTGCCAATCTTTAGGAAAAACCTTGAGAACAGAAAAATAGCAAGAAACTTCCAAGGGAGGAGAAAGCCCAAAGCTGTCGTTTCCCCAGAGGAGCTGGGGGTGCACACTGGGGTAAGTCAGGCTGCAATCTGCCTTGTTGGCTGCTACCCCAGTCAGAAAAGAAARGTTTAAAATATCCCAAGGTCCATCCCTGCTGATTGTGAAAAATCTTATTTTGTGACTGGAAATAATGACGCAACTGGTGTGTTCTGTTACACACTGAGCTTTGGTGCCACTGGTGCCAGATTGGCTCAGCTCTGACCAAAGGGTGCCCACCTTCCTCCTGCAACTGCAGGTCAAAATCAGGGGTGCGAGGATGCCCATCAGCACCGTGGGTGCAACTGCCTTGGGTTGAAATCCCAGCATTGTAGGAGAGTTTGATTCCATGGGAGTCCTGTGGGGATCTGGAGCACTGCTGGGAATCTCTGAGTTGTGACCTTGATCTGTGCCTGGGCCATTCTGAGACCTGTCACTGGCAGGGATACTCCAGCTGCTTTCCTGTCTTTTGAAATTGGCATTTTATTGATCAGAAATGACTTTCTGATGAATAGGGTGGAGGGGACGGGGGAATTACTTTTTTGGAAATTATTCAATAGAATTTTAGAAGTATTTAGGTTGGAAAAAACCTCAGCAGTGCYCAGCACAGGAGGATGGTCACTGCCCTGTTCCTTCTGGACACAGCATTTCTGCTGCAGGCCAGGTGCCATTGGCCTTCTTGGCCACCTGGGCACTCGTGGGCTCTTGTCCAGCCACTGTTGACCAGCACCCCACTCAGCAGCTCAGAGGAGCTCCCAACTGGTGAGACAGCAAATCCTTCACAGTGGGACCCAGCATCAGCCACTGCCAAATCTGGGCTGGGAGGCTYTGCCTGGCCTGTGCAGCAGGTTGCATCCAGGAATTTGGGGTCTGCATTTGTGGTGGGGAAGATCTYCTTCAAGGAAGAAATGGCCTCAAGCTGCCCCAGGGCAGGTTCAGGCTGGACATCAGGAAGAATTTCCTCACTGGAAGGGTGGTCAGGCTGCCCAGGACAGTGGTGGATCCCCATCCCTGGAGATGTTCTGGGAATGACTGGATGTGGCACTCAGGGCTCTGGTCTGGTTGATCAAARGTTGGACTTGGTGATCCTGGAGGTCTCTTCTTGGAGAAGAATCCCTTCTTCTTGGAGGTCATTTCTTGGACACCTCGAGGGATGATGACTCCACCGCCCCCCTGGGCAGCCTGTTCCAATGCCTGACCACCCTTCCAGTGAAGGAATTCTTCCTGATGCCCCACCTGAACCTCCCCTGGCACAACTTGAGGCTGTTTCCTCTCATCCTATCCCTGTTCCTTGGGAGCAAAGCCCGACCTCCTCCTGGCTGTCCCCTCCTGTCAGGAGTTGTGCAGAGCCAGGAGGTCCCCCCTGAGTCTCCTTTTCTCCAGGCTGAGCCCCTTTCCCAGCTCCTTCAGCTGCTCTTGGTTTTCCAGACCTTTCCCCAGCTCTGTTCCCTTCTCGGGACACACTCCAGCCTCTCAATGCCTTTCTTGAAGTGAGGAAACAAGACACAGGGGAATGGTTTCCAGAGGCTGAAGGAACCACCTCCAAACCCCACGRAATCCCCTTGGGAATATCCCAGGGAGCCCAGGGAATAAGCCGATCATCTGCGGGGGCAGGGGAGGAATTTGTCACCATCTGCCTCTTGTCTCTCTGCTGTGGGGAGCAATAAGCAAGTGAGGAAGGGAGGATTCAGCAGTGTTATTAGTTGGAGAACAGCATTATTCCCCCTGTCTGCACCGTATAAATGAGTGTGTATTTTTCATAATGGGGGAATACATGCAGGGAGAGAGAAAAAATGTTTTAAAAAAGAAAGAGGGGAAGGGGGGAGGGGGGAAATGAATCGATATAACAGAAGCATTAGGGCACTCAGGGGAGTGTTTTACTGGGGCCATTAATATACTTCTCAGGTGGTAAAAGCCACTTAGCCTTTAAAAATGATAATGAAATGTTAACTACCCAAAGCATTATTGCTGAGTCACGGAGAGCCAGGCAGCCCTTCAGCTCCATCTGATCGAGGGGTGCTGGCAGGGCGCTGATCGGGAGCGATGATCCGGTGTGTCCTGCCTCCTGCACACGGGAGCCCAGCTCCTGACAGCCCTGCTGGTTCCATCATGGGCATCCCTGCCAGCCGTGCCCTCGCCCCAGCTCCTGACAGCCCTGCTGGTTCCATCATGGGCATCCCTGCCAGCCGTGCCCTCGCCCCAGCTCCTGACAGCCCTGCTGGTTCCATCATGGGCATCCCTGCCAGCCGTGCCCTCGCCCCAGCTCCTGACAGCCCTGCTGGTTCCATCATGGGCATCCCTGCCAGCCGTGCCCTCGCCCCAGCTCCTGACAGCCCTGCTGGTTCCATCATGGGCATCCCTGCCAGCCGTGCCCTCGCCCCAGCTCCTGACAGCCCTGCTGGTTCCATCATGGGCTCCCTTTCCAGCCGTGCCCTCACCCCAGCTCCTGACAGCCCTGCCCTGCTGGTTCCATCATGGGCTCCCTTTCCAGCCCTGCCCTTGCCCCAGCTCCTGACAGCCCTGCCCTGCTGGTTCCATCATGGGCTCCCTTTCCAGCCATGGCCCTCACCCCAGCTCCTGACAGCCCTGCCCTGCTGGTTCCATCATGGGCTCCCTTTCCAGCCATGGCCCTCGCCCCAGCTCCTGACAGCCCTGCTCTGCTGGTTCCATCATGGGCTCCCTTTCCAGCCATGGCCCTTGCCCCAGCTCCTCACCTGCCCGGCACTGGATCGTCCATCCCACAGGAGAAGGTCCCGGTTGTACAGGAGGACTCAGCCCCTGGAGGGCAGAGAGGGTGAGAGGATCAGACCCCAATTCTGCAGCCACGCTGCGTCCAAGCCAAAGGGAGCTGGTGGGAATTGGGATGGCACCACCACCGTTTACAGGTCCAGGGACGAGGATGTTTGGTAGGGAGAAGTTGCAGGGATCCCATAGTGGGGAGGCTCAGGATCATGAGTTGAGTACCATGAGTGTCCAGCTGCTGAACCAGTGCAGTGGTGTGATGTGTGATTCCCTCTTGGCTCTCAGGAGATGGCACAAAGCAACCATGGAGGCCTCATGGGTTTTTATTCTACAAACCATTGGTGAGGGCAGGTACCTGGCTGGTAATGCCCTAAACCATTGACAAGCTGAGATCCTGGACACCTCTCTGCTGATGAATGTGCAGAGCTTTGGAGGCACTGGGCACCCCCAAATAACTGACCAGCTCTGAAAACCATGGGAGTCAAATCCTGGCTGTGTTTTTATCAAGGAGAGAAGGGGCATTCACCCTGCAAGGGGGCAGGGGTTCTCCTTTCTCATCTTTTATGTATCTCTGACTCTCATTTGATTGCAAAGGGCCCAAACAGACCCCCACGGTGTCACACGAGGAAATTCAACAGGCTGGCATGGTCCAGCGAGCTGCAGTGTGAGATGAAGGTCTTCTCCTAGGACGATTCAGTGCCCAAGCAGAAAATTAATTTCCTTCCATCCATCTGTATATGACCCAAAACCTTCCCTAGTCAGGGAGATTATGAAGTTTTTTCACGAATGTGGATTGAAAGTCAGAGGTAGCTGTGAAGGATGCTGGAGGAGGACGGAGTCTCTGGGGGGACAGGGAGCAGCTTGGCTCCTGGAGGCACACCATCGCTCTCATCYGCTGCTCCAGRAGCTATTGGAGACCTATTTCTGGGRGATTKTTTTACTTGGGTGMATTTTCWCCTCTGTTAGGGGAGGAACTGGCAGCACCTGRAGCAACCCAACACCTTTCTTTGCCCCTTTCAGCCCCACGCAGAAGTCACTGCATGTGCAGCAGTGGGATGCGTTTGGCTGTGGCCCAGGTCCTGGTAAGTGCAGCGTGCAGGGCAGAGTTAAGGACACCACAAAGGCACATCTGGGACTGTGGCACAGCACGGAGCAGGCTGTGGTGTCCCCAGCCATCCTGGCTGCTCYGAGGCTGCATTTCCCCAGTGCCTTGTGGGGGAGGATCCTGCTGACCGGGATCTCTGTGGGAATGCAGCCCCAAGGTCAATCTGCCCTGCACATGATGCCAGTCCTGTTGAAGGGCAGAGCSGTGGCAGCTGATGCTGCATGCCCACCTGGCAGAGGGAGATGCAGGAATGGGAACACTTCCCACCTCCCTTCCCCATCTCACCTCCTTGCTTTGTTCTCTTCCAGGGGAGAAATGAGCAGGAGCAGCTCTGATCTCTGCAGGTCCCGTGGGGACTCACCCTGGCAAAGCCTGGGTGTTCCTGTTGGAGGCTGGGTCATCCC
>NW_026623553.1:259664-320008 GCF_030028575.1 Malurus melanocephalus
GCTTTCTTTGTGCTCTGCAGAGAGCCTGCAGGTACAGCGGAGAGGGCATCTGAAGGGCATCTCCTTCCAGCGTGGCACTCCTGGAATTAAAGGACACCGAGGGCTGTAGCKCCTGCTGAGAGGAGCGGCTCTCAAACCCGGGTCACGCCGCGCCTGAACTCGTCGGGGAGCTGCTAAATGGGTCAGGCTGCTCTCTGGGCTTCAGCAGAGCCTTCAGCGGGGTGTGGAGGGAGCAGCCCTGCTGCTGCCCAGCCCCACTGTCCCACAGGCAGCCCACAGAGAGCCCTGGCCCGAGTGGCACCGGCAGCCCCGCTATTAACCACGCAGCCGCCTCGCCATGAAGTGCTTTATCCCCAGCGCCCGCTGTGAGCAAAATTGCCTGGGATCAGGTGGTGCGAGCCAATTTTTCTCGCAGCAGGGGCCTGCAGGTAAAGCACCTCGGTGGAGAGGAGCTTGTGCTGCTCTGAACTTTTCTGTTGCCCGCCTGAACTCGGGGAAGAGGAGAAGGGATATTGTGTGCACTCAAGCAGAAGCGGAGAAGATGCCAAGAGAGGAGAGAAGCAGATGGAAAAGACAGAGAAAGCTCAAGATGAGGAGAGAGCAGGAAGGAAGGAGCAGAGGAAGGATAAAGCAAGAGGGAGGTGAGAAAAGAGCTGGAGCTGGGATGCCACAAAGCAGTGGCCAAGGCAGCAAGAGAGCTGCATCTTCTCTTTCTTGTCCTACAAACCAGACACAGACGTGGCAGCAGCTAATCTTCCTGGCTCGTGAACAAAAGGATTCTTTTCATGCCAGTAATCCAAGAGCTGCCATGCCACGRCTCTCCCAGCTCATCTGCTGTGAATGCACTTCTGTGGCGTCCAACTGAACGGGTTAGCAAAATAAAGACAGATGGCAATGGATTAGCTCTAACACTTCTTCTGTATCACAATGCAATCGCTGCAGTCTTCTGCACTCCTCCTCTCAGGACAGTTTGCTCGTGCTGCAGCTGTGCAGCCGCCCCCAGTCACCCTCAGGTGTGCCAGCTCCAGAGCAGCCGTGCAAGCAGGAAAGGTTTGCCGTGGTTGTTGTCTTTGTTTCTTGGAAAACAYGTCCTAGGGAGAGGCTGTGGGCAGAGAGAAGGGCAAAGCAGCCACCTTTGCATTGAAATGGGACCTCTTCAGGGCAGGCTCTGAGGCACAGGGCACTGAGGGAGATGCTTTGATGAGCAGCATTTTTAACATCCAGACCTRTCATCCCTAAGAATGGGGCTGTGCCATGTGGTCCATTAAATGATAAGGCAAATGTATCAAGAAACAAATTTGGGGGGTTGATGCCACCTCCTCACAAGTCAACAAGAAGAATTCTTCTCTTCCTCATTTAGCCCACTTCTCCCAGGTCATGCTGGCTGCAAACCTAGAGCTCACAGTGACCCCAGGGCCAGCTGATGGGACAGGGACCTGCATTTCTGTGGGAGACAAGGTGTGCTTGAGACAGCCTGGCTTCGTTTAAACTGGGACTTTTTTCCTGTGGTTTTCCAGCCAGAAGTTATGTGGGAATTCTAGCATCAACCTCATAAAGGGCTGATCTTCACAACTTCGTTGGTAACTAGCCTTTCCAATTGAATGAATTTTTTGGGCTGAGCTGTCTCCTCCAGCAAGGGAAACTTCACCCTGACATCTAAGTGGAGCCTGTCTAAGTTCAGTTTTACTGGGTTTGGCATCTCTGGTGCTGTTGGTAACTTCAGGGGTGGATACCCAGGTTCTCCAGCTCCCSTGATGCTGAAGGAGCCTCCTGATCTCAATCAGGCAGCTCATGGGACATCTTCACCTCTGTGATCTGGGAACCATCCCTTCTGAATCCTTGTCCAAGGTCACCACATGAGCCAGCAGTCCCATTTTGTCAAGAAGATGCATTTCCCCATGACCCTGGATATTTCTTAGAAGTCCTGCCAGGTACAATTCAGTCAGGTTTTCAGTCACTGGTGACCTAGAATTGATATAAACAAAAACGATCAAGAAACTTCAGACGCACCCTAAAAAACATTGAGACTTAATTAATGCTCTTGACAAGAAGATGCCTTGTCCCTGCATTGTCTTTGGAACTGTCCAGTTTATTTACAACCTGTAAGAAAGGCTCCAAGCAGCCTGATTCAGTCTCTAAATTAGCCCTGCTTTGAGCTGGAGGATGGAGCAGATGACTGGTCAAGGTCCCTTTTCAGCTCACTGGCTGTTAGTGAAGATCCCACTGGGAAGCTCTAACCTTGCAGCTGAGTCCAGCTCGGAGCTGAAGCAGCCTGATGGATSTTCTGAGTGCCCAGTTTTACCTGCCAGCCTGCTTAACCAAAYTATATTCCCCAGTTTGGCCAGGGATATCCTTATGGATGTCCTTTGCTATTTTCTGTGGGTATTTGATAACTTTACTTATGCCTGAAAATATTAAGTTTGTTCCAGGATGTTCTGGAAACTTCACGGGGTTTGGTTCTGGGCCCCTCACTACAAGACACATGGGGGGTCACAAGACACACATGGGGGTGCTGGAGCATGTCCAGGGCAGGGAATGGAGATGGAGAAGGCTCTGGGGCACAAGTCTGATGAGGAGTGGCTGAGGGAGCTGGAGGGTTCAGGTCACAGAGCAATGATGTACCTCTGCCACCCATCACCGCACTGCCCACGGGAAAACTCTGAGTGAGCAGAGAGCTGGGAGATCATGGGTGGTGTGAGGTGAAAGCAGGATGCATTGGGAAAGGAGGGTGACCCCTGGAATGAGCTGTGACACAATCCTGGTGCCCTCTGCACTCAGGTGTGTCGCCAAGGTGAGAGGGAATGAGCCTGGGAGGAGCTTGGCCCATGATGGAGCTGTGCATTCCTGCCAGGCTGAGCAGTTTTACACGAGTGCTGYTTGCAGCAGGGCTGTCTGCAGCTCCCTGCACCTCTGCCCTCTGGGAAAGGCACTGGAGAGCAGAGGCAGAGCTGTGCTCCAAGCAGAGCTGGCAGTGCTCGTGCTGAGTAGGAGCTTCCAGGGAGCAGCCCACCTTGCCAGGCAGGGAYGCTGCAGGGTGACATCTTCACACACTGGACACTCACTGGTATTTTTTTCCTCCAGAAGCCAGAAATCAGAATTATACATCCCCCAGCCCAGCCCAGAAGGGACAAACACTTCCATCAGCATGACAGCATGAGGAGCTTGCCCTGGGCAGGGCCAGAACAGCCTCTGGAGATGCTGGGAAAGGCAAACATCAAACAACCTTCCACAGCCTGAACTTCTTCCACMCTGAGCAAGGCATGTTTCCCCTCGTAAAATGTAAGATTTGTTCCTTTCCTGCTGGCATTCTGAGCTCTGCCAAAGCCAGGCTGAGCGGGCAGCCTGGATTTTGACACTTCCTGTCTTCAGGGCGCTTGAGTTTTTTGCAGCCTCCTCTTTGTGTTTGCTTTTTCTTGTGCAAGGTGGAATTGGACAGGCAGCCAAGCAGCAGGCACSGAGCGTGTGCTGGTGACAGCCTGCCAGGGCGTCCCAGGCTCCTCCAGGGTGACAACAGACAAGCCATTATCACCCCTGCCATGCCCAGGAAGGGCCTTGCCAGGGGTGATTGCAGTCCCAGCCCTCAGCACAGCCTTCCACGGGAGGCACACACGGCTTTTAGGGATGTGCTTTCATCATGTGGGAACCAGCAACTGCTCCTTTTTCCACCTGACCTGCTCGGAGGCTGCTCCCAGCTGCTTTGTCCCACCTTTCTGCTTCCCACAGCACTGTGCCCTCCTTCCTTTGCTTCTGCCACTGTTGCCAAGGGCTCCTGGTGACCCAGGCAGAGCAGTCTGGTGCTTTGGGCACTGTGTCCTCCTTGGGAGCAGCGTGGCGATTTGCTCGGCTCCGTTCTGCAGAGGCTCTGCAGTTCCCTTCCCAYCCATCCTGAAACAAAAGGAGCTGCTGCTGCTGATGCTGCAGGGGGAGATTCAGCCCCTGCCCTGCTGAGTCCTCCCTGGAGAGCAGCACCTGGATCCTGACAGTGAAGCAGGGTTGGGGTTTGACTCCAGCACACAGCTCTGCTGCCTGCAGTGGCCGTGCTCAGCTTGGGAGGGGGTGGGGAAGGGGAAGAAAAGGGGCATGAGATGGACAGAAATGTGGAAAGATTCACCCACAGCACAGCCACGAAGCTGCAGCCAGCACAGGATCATCTTCTCCACCATGAACACGATCAAACCTCCTAAGCCAGTGCTGCAATTTGCATCTGGATGCGTTTCATTCCCTATCAATGTTCATTAGCAGCTGCMCAGCACTAAGCTGCCTGCTTGGGAATAATTAGTCCCTTTCTCTGAAGGTCATGGCAGTGCTAACATCGTGACTTCCCTTTCTTTGAAGATGCAGAGAGGTGCTGCAAGCATCCACTGAAATGCTCCTGCAAGAGGGACCCGCAGCACACAGGCAGTGGGGCWGCACTGGTGCTGCTGGGGGTGATTTTTACAGCAAATATCAAAGTGCATGACAGCTTTGCTGCTCAAGCTGGAGCCATCAAAGGTCTGAAACAAAAGGAGAAGAATGGAATAAACCTGAGAGACAGTGTTCTGTTTGAGTTTTTGCTCCTATTCTAAGTTCAGGGCTCTTCATTCAGTCATTCACAGAGAGAATGGAGGCTCCAGGATGGGATTTTAGGTGGCTGGGTCACCATAACTCTTCCCTGCCCTCGAGCCCATGGGCTTGAGCACTGAAAAGTAATTTCCAGTGACTCGTGTGTCAGCGTTAGCCAGCCAAGGGAGCCCCAGGGGCTGCATCAGCTTTGAAGAGACTCTTCAGAGGAAACCCTGTGCAAATGGGGGCACTGGAGCTGCTGCTKCACAGCAGAGTGGCCTCCTGCTGGGGTTTGTGGCCACCGTGGGGYGGTCACTGCTCAGCCTCCCATGGGACAGGAATGCTGCACTTGCAGCTCTGGATCAACCACTTTCCACCGTGGGTGCAGAACTCTGGCATTGCAGCCGCTCCCAGCCCTGCTCTGAGCTGCCTGTGCTCAGGGGCAAAGGGAAACTGGGAAAGTGTGTCCAGTTCCTTTGGGCATGAAGTGCCTGGCCACACTGCCCAGCTCGGGACAGCTTCCACCTCAATGGGAGCATGGGGAGCCTCTGCTCCTGGGACACAGCACACACTCTGTAGGACATGACCTTTGCCACCCCTCCRGGGGGCTCTGGCTGCCCTGGACAATTCCTGGGCTGCAGTGGCTCCTGGCTGACTTGTGGCCACCACTCCTGGCTCCTTTGGCCCTGCCTGCTGTGGTTTTTCCCTGTCTACCAGAGGGCAGCAGGAGGGCAGTGCAGGATGAGAGTTTCTGGCTGACCAGGGCTGCAGGAGCGTGACTTTGGCCAGGGCTCTGACACTTCATCGAGACACTCTGCTTTGTTCTCCATTCATTTCAAGCAAATTCTCTTCAGGGCATGCTGCAAGGGGGATCAGTCCTCCCTCAGGTCAGGGTGCTGTTCCCAGGGCCAAACCCAGCCCGATTTTATCCAGAAGAATTCCCAGCCCAGACAAAAGCCAATATCCAGCCCTGGGACCCAGCACAGGGAGGAGCTGCAGCTGCTGGAGCCAGGCCAGAGGAGGCACCAGGATGGGCAGAGGGATGGAGCAGCTCTGCTGGGAGGAAAGGCTGGGAGAGCTGGGATTGTTCACCTGGAGAGGAGAAGCTTTGGGGTGACTGAATTGTGGCCTTGCAGGACTATTGACAAGAACCTGGRGTGACTGGACAAGGGGAAATGGCATCATCCTGACAGAGAGTGGGTTTAGACTGTATATGGGAAAGAAATTCTTCCTTGCAAGGATGRTGARSAASTGGCACAGGCTGCCCAGAGAGACTGTGGATACCCCATCYCTCAAAGTGTTCAAGGCCAGGTTGGGTGGGGTTTGGAGCACCCTGGGACAGWGGAAGGTGTCTCTGTCCATGGCAGGGRTTTGWAATGAGATGATCTTTGAGGTCCCTTCCMACCCAAACCATTCTATGGCTCTATAAAAATGGCCTTTGTGTGAATATGATMCAGCAAGACTTTGTTACACTGGAGTAACCTGCTTTTTAAAATTTAAATAAAGGAATAAAGTGTGACCTGGAGCCATTTCAAACTCCCAGRCAGACAGATAGCTGTTTTACTTGATTGAGTCTAGGCAGAGACAGTTTCTTATTAAATAGACCAGAGGTACTCTGTCTGTTAAAACCTTGCATGAAGGTGAAGCAGGTTTTGGTGTCTCTGCAGAAGGCTGCATGCTCTGTTGAGACAGGGACTGGCTGTATTTCGTGTTTTWTGCAGCACCTAGGAAGGCTGGAGTATAAAAGCCAACAGCTGCACTCCCTGGTGTAGGATGCCAGTGCACGCACAGCATYGTATATCAGTGCAGCTGTGGGTCACTGTGGGATGGCTCGATGATGAGAGACTCGCATAGGAAATGAGAGAAAATAATCAGGCATTGAGTGCTGGCTGCTCCTTGCAGCCCTGCTCTGGCCACGGGTCAGTGCCAGCAGCTGAAGCAGTGGTGGCTGTTTGGGAGCTCTGCTCCAGCACAGCTCTGGGGGTGTCAGGCATTCTGGGCTGGTTTCTGTTTGCTTTATTCGGGTTCTGGGATGGGGACCAAGGGTAACTGCACATCTACAATCCACAGGATGCTCTGGGCCCAGCAGCTCCTCCCTATCCAACTGCAGCTCGCTTTTCTGTGCAGGGAGTCAGGATCAGGTCTCCAGCTATTGCACCCTGTGCTCTCCTGTGGAATAKCAGCATCTCTAAAGTGTCTGCTGAGCACTTCTGAATTGATCATTGACTAAAACTCATTGTTGGCAGGGGTGCTGGCACATTTCAAGCTCTGCATCCAGCTGATCTGGCCCCARGAACAACTCKGAGGTGCTGGAACRTCCAAAGGAGGRCAGTGGAGCTGGTGAAGGCTCAATGATTCTGTGCTGGACATTTCTTGTCCTTCATGCCCAGAGGTAGCTGTGCAGCTCCTTCTGAGCCCTCTTAGGCCAGAGCCAGCCTGCTCCTTACTCCCCAGCTCCTGAATGTCTCAGGCTTTCCCTTCTCGCAGTTGCCCAGCTCAGGCACTCAGGGTCACAGCTCCTGGAGGAGTTGGASTGCTGTAGAGATATGCTGAAGGTGCTGAGCTGGCATAAACATTCATCAATCCTTGAAAAGCTTTTAAAGAAAGGCTGTTTCATGTGGTTCTCCACATAAGGACCAACAGAATAGTACACAACAGTCCATCTCAATTCTCAATCCCTGTGCCACTGAGCCCCACTGAGAAAAGCCCCAGAGCTCTCATTCAATCTTCTCCCAGCCAACTTTCCATGGTCACTCATTTCTCCTCTTTCCCTTGTGCTGATGACTCGCTTTGTCCCTGCAGGGCCGTGTTTGTGGGTSTTTGCTGTCATTTCAGGCAGCTTCTGGTCCTCAGGACAGACTCTCCAAAGTAAAGGCAAGACAAGGCTCTCAGACCTGTGCTCTGTCC
The DNA here is from genome assembly GCF_030028575.1 of Malurus melanocephalus. NCBI lineage: Eukaryota > Metazoa > Chordata > Aves > Passeriformes > Maluridae > Malurus > Malurus melanocephalus. Next base: position 267,114 of record NW_026623553.1, read on the forward strand.
TGCACACACTTAAATAAGCACAAAATTTTATWGCAAACTCATTAAACTCATTTTGCTCCTTCCCATCCCTCCCATCCTGATCTCAGGRTGTCTCYTGGGTCCTTGCAAGCCCAGGTCCTTCCTTTGCATGAAAACACACTGGAGCAACAGATTCCTTCCTACATATTTAAACACTGCTTGGCCATGAACAACTCATGGCAGCAGTGACTTAGAAAGATTTATTTAAATTCATTGAAGGGTGAAGGCAGTGCCCACCAATCTGATAGCAGGAGTTTGATTTTCATGGASGTGGGATCAGAGTTTTAATAGGTTYYCCAGGCACCATGGTMCAACAGTTCTCCTTGGAATGCAACAGGATTGGGGAACTGACCTCTCTGTTCCTCTCAGTGTTCCCCCTGGGTTCCTGTGCTAGTAAGGCAGAGCCTGAATATTTCACCATTACTGGAAGATAGTTTAATCCTCTTTGTAACTTGGCAGAGCAGATTAGAGTTTCTTCTATATTAAATTAGAGGCTTCTCTAAAGCATCCTAAAAAGAGCTCATTTCATTAGCATGCTGTTGATTTATTATTTATAATGACTGTTTACAAAACAGCCTGTGAAGATGAYGAGGCCCCAGTCAGGTGACTGCATATTTTTACAGGCAGCTCCAGTCCTTCAGAGCAACCTGCGTGCCTGGGCTCTGCAAAAAAATGAGCTGSTGATTAGAAGTGATTTGCAAGGAGAGTTAAAACATGCTAATCCAGCTCTGGTCRGAGGAAGGTTGTTGTGATGTAGCTCCTGTGGGACTGACCTTAACTGGGACTTTATTGATGTTTGCCATGGGCTGTCCACATTTGCTTCTTTCTCRGGATCATGGAATCCCAGAATGGTTTGGGTRGGAAGGACCTTAAAGCCCATTTCATTCCACCCCTTAACAYGGGCMGGGACACCTTCCATGARACCAGATTGCTCCATGTGCTGTCCCTGGCCTTGAACTCAGGGATGGGGCAGCCACAGCTTCTSTGGGTAAGCTGTGCCAGGGYCTCAGCACCCTCAMAGGGARGRATTTCTTCCTAATGAGGCAAGAATTGGGGCAGCCCCAAATTGCCCCTTCCTGTCTCTTCCTTTGAGCACCATCCAGTTGGTTGACTGGCCCCACAAGTTGTGTCACCATCTCCTGACCCTCCCCAGACTCTTGTGATATTTCAGCATCTTCAGCCCAAACTGGAGTCACTGATTCCTCTGGGGCCTGAAAGGAGCCTGGGGCAGTGCTGCCCCTTCAGTCCCATCCTGCTGCTGGAGGGGTCTCTCCRAGCCCACTTTTCCAACCATTTGCACRTGTTGAGCTGATCWGCAACAGCCTGATGTGTGCTGGGCTTGGTTCKTGCTTTGGGCGCTTCCTTTACCTGCGCAGCAGCACCAGGGGAGAGGAGAGGGCTGTGCAGGGTGGGGCATCCCTTCCTGCAGCATCAGCACTGAACACCACCCTAAGCAGGGGCTACTGAGCCTGCAGAGATGGAGAAATGGCTGGGGATCACTGCCGAGGCCAGCAGAGGGAGGGGATGGATGGCTGTGCTGCCACAGCGGGGCTGCCGGAGCTCTGCTGCAGTGGCACAGCCTGCGAGCTCCAGGCAGCAATGCCAGCATTAAGGGTTCGGCTGATGTTGCAGGTGCTTTTGTCTAAAGGAATCAGGCTGGCTTGGGCTCCTTTTTTCAGGAGAAGCTTTACTTTCTCTTTGTTCTACACCTCTGCTAACTTCTGTTTCAGAGAGTCACTCAAAAAGTCGCACCCAGATAGCATCCCTTGGCCTTCAGGTGGAAAACRCTCTTCCCAATTCTACACACAAAGGCAGAAATCTGACAGAGAGAAGCCAGAGATGTCTCCTGGCCTTTCAACACTCATCCTGGCGGCAGAAGGTCCTGGTCCCTGCAGGAGGGCTGTACGATCCCTGCAGGGCTCATAAAACCCCATCAGCTGCTAGGTGGAAATAAAGCAAAAACTTGTGGCTGCTGCAGAATCAGAATCTTCCAAACAGGAGTGAGAGAATACCTCCAAACAAGTGAGGTTTGTTGTTGATTTTGTTTTTTTTTTTTTTTTTTGTTGTTTTTTTTTTTTTTTTTTTTTTTTTTTTGTTTTTTTTTTAAAGAAAACATAATTTTCCAATCATAGGATTGGAGGAAGGATATGGGACCAACACTGCTTTAGCACAATATTCTCCTTTACATCATCTTTCCTCTAGAGGAAGCACTAAGGGAATTCTTCAGACTGCACCCAGCTCTGGAGTCCTCAGCACAAGGACATGGCCCAGCTGGAACGTTCAGGACCAGAGCCCCCTGCTCTGGAGCCAGGCTGGAGAGCTGGGGCTGTTCACCTGGAGAAGGAAAGGCTCCAGGGAGACCTGGGAGCCCCTTCCAATTCTCTGAGGATCTGAGGGCTCACCATCCCTGCTACCTGCACCTTTTTGTCCTGTGCACTCTTGGGGCACAGCTTGTCAAATGATTTAATGCAGCTGGAGAGAGTTCCATCCCATTTAATCAACCTGCCTGCTGAAATCCCAGGTGGTTCCTGAAAAAGCAGCTAAATCCAGTCCTTTTTCCTGAAATGTGATGTCTGAATTCAGCGTATTGGGTGGATCTGCTGTGCTCCACCTTGGACCTCAAGCCCCTGTCTCTGTGTTGGGCTGGAAGACAATCCTTTCTGTGTTCAGATACACCTCTAGAACTGGTTGGAACTGGTAGAAATCCCACCCTCAGCACATCCTGGCTTTGCTCTCTTCTGAAATGAGGGTCTTAGCATGTTCAGTGGCATGGAACTGAGACAGAAAGCACTTGGATGGGAAATCAAGGGCAGCGCTTTCCACACAGGTACCTATGGCTCCGTGAGCTYGAGACAGCACAGGGACTCGGGGCTTTTCGTGTCAGATAGATTCACGTTCCCAAGCCAAGCGCCCCTCTCCTGCACTGAGAAGCTTCATTTGATTTTCACATGCCCCTGGGGAAGGCACTGGCCTCTCCCATTGCTGCCTTTCAGATGTGCTAGGTCACACTTGGGTCAGTTCTCCCAGAGCCACGGCACTGTCACCGTGCGCTGCTGTCTCGCTGTGACACGGCACGTGGGCCACCACCTGCTATGGCACTGCTGGCACTGGGCTAGGAAGGGCTCAGCTCTGCCTAAGGAGGGGTAGAGGCAGCAGCAGCTGGGGATGCACAATTCAGGASTTTTGCCTCCTCTTTTTGAGTCATAAATTGTTTGGGAGCAGGTCTGTGCCTCTTTGCCCTCATCCTTCCCAAGATTGTCCTCCATCCTCCCATCTCTCCTCTAGTATTTTCTCATGGGATGAGTCTCCTCTTTTCTGGCCCCTGTGTGGATGGTCTGGTAAAGGCAGCACCACCACTGACTCCCCTGTATCTGCCCCTAATGAATCCTCATGAGGTCACATCTGCTGTGTCCCGCCCTGCTGGACTCAAAGGAGCCCAGATTTGCTTCTAAGCACCAACCTTGTGATTTCTGAGTGATTTGGGAACATTGTCATCAGCACATRGGCGAGGCAGCCCCATCCTTCCCCAAAATGTTCTCCGTCTCAAGAGTTAGTACATTTTTACAGTAATAAAACCCCAAACTGCACAAACACACGGAAAGTTCTTTTGTATCTCTTTTTATTTGTTGTTGCTGCTGCTGTTGTTTTTCCAAACCTCAAGGATGAGCCGTGCATTAGAACGGCAGGAAATGACCATGTTGAATGGTAATAACTGGATTAAGAGATTCAGAAACAGACTCTCACCTATGCTGTTTATAATGCAGATTAACTGTTTAATCCATCTGCATCTCCAGCTTCAATTCTGTATTCCCCTCATCTCACCATCCTCTGATGTGTTCCCCAACCCCCTCCAGCCCCTCGCTGCTCCACATGTGCCTCGTAGCTGGATTGCTGTGACTGTGCCTGTCCCAGTGCTGGTTGTGCTCAGTTATCCAGGGGAGCTCTCTCCAACGAGGGCTCTGTGCTGCTGGTCCTGCCCAATGAGCCCTACAATTGCTCGGTCTCTGGGAACCGCTGTAATGACCGCAGTGACGGGGATGATTAATCAGGAAATGGTAAAGAAAATGCTTATAATGAAGCACTTGGATTCCTGACTTTACTGGGGGGTGCAAACTCACAAACAAGGTCATGGGAAAGAAATCCATTGAGGAATTGAGGATGACTAAATACAAGGACTTTAACTCTGGGTCAGGAATTCTCTAAACCACAAATKATTGCAGACTGGCAGGATATCATGAGGAAGGGTTTGACCATGATCATGCTGTCCTGTGTATTGGTCAGTGCTGGGGACAGGTGCTGAGCCTCTGGACCAGTGTGTCWCACCACAGGCATGACATCATTTACCAGATTTTGATTTGATAAATGATAAATTTTGGTGGAGACAGAGTGGCCCTTGTCATGTACCATGAAATGGGGAGTGAATAACCAGCCTTGATGTGTATGTCACCCTTCCCTCCTCTCTTCTTGCACTGTAGCACTGGGAGCTGCACCTGTGCCATTGGAGGAGAAGGAAAAAACATCTCCAGACCTGGACTCCTCCTCCCTGCTCAACCACAGTATCAAAGCAGGGCCCTGCCCAGGGTTCAAACTCCTCTGTCTTCCTTGGAGAGTCTTTTCCAGCATTTAAAAATGGAAATTCCTCTGCCAGCTTGTGGGACCAAGCAGGACACCCTGAGTGCCAGACTCAGCCTGTAAACACCAAGTGGAGTGAGGTTGGCCTCAAGTCACAGGGGTGTGGAAGGTCCTGCTCTCTGCACTGACAAATGCTTCACATCCTCTTCCCATTGGAGTTTTTCACATTCTCTTTTTTTATTTATTATTATTTATCTCTGTGCATTCTGCTATTGAATGCAGAGAGGTGATATGAGTGTGAATGCATGTTTGCTAAAAGCACCAAATACATCCCTGAGCTACAAAGACTCAAATCAKGGGTTTTAAAGGGGCATCTGCCACAAAGGGCTGAGGGTGGGTGATACAGCACAYAGCAGCCCCTGGCTGAGAGGAATGAGCAGCTCTGCTGATAAGCTCATTTGATAAAGCCTTTGCTGGGCACTGCAGATGCAGGCTAAGTCCAGCCTTTCATATCGGTCCCAGCCCTGTAGGCAGCGCTCTCAGGCAGGGATGCCAGGAATTACTGTAACCCTGCCTAGCTCCTGCAGCTTTCAGTGAGTCCTGACACATCCTCACTGTGTGCTCCTGCATGTCCCAGCTGTCTCTGACCTGGCTGTAGATCACCAGGTACCGGAGCAAACCAAACTGGAACCAAGCTTTCMCAGCAGCACAGAACTCTTCTCGTGGCTCCTTGGGGTCACTGCGTCCTGTGTTGTTGAAGCAACGATTAAATCCCACATAATCCATCCAGCTGGTCACTTGACCCCAGAAGATATTTGCTGTTGGAAGCTGCTGAGGTTGCCCCATCAGATTCCACGTTGGGGCTGGGTTATAGCAGCCTTCACAATGAGAAATGGTGAATGGGAGGGAGCTGGTCAAGGAAAGGAAAATAGGGGGTGTGGGTGGCTTTGTCTGCCTGCTAGAAAGGGCACAGGATGGCTCTGTCCCCTGGTGCTCACACTACAGAGGGTCCTGTGGAATCACACTGGGCTCGGGTGCTGCTGATTGCCAGGCTGCACCAAATGAACTAACAGCTGATGCCTTAGCAGCTCCCATGGCATCCTGTCAAGTGAGGAATTGGGAAGGGAGGATCTGGGCTCAGGGTGTTTTCAGGACATGCAAGACATGTGCCACTTGAAATGTGGCTCATCTCCCTTCTGAGCCTGAGCAGAGATGAGCTGGAGTCTGGGGTTGGATCCCWGAGCCCGTGGATGGAAACCCAGGGCTCAGGGCTCCTTGGATGTGTTGGGAGAGTGGTTGTTCAGGTCATACCCCTCCCTGGTCATCCTTGGGTTTATGGAGATGGCCTGAAACCAAGGGAAGGAATTCCTAGTGACTTCCCCATTTAACACCACTTAAAGCACAGTTTTTGAGTCTACCCTGAGGCTGGGTTGCAAGATCCTGAAGAAAAATAATTTGCTTTTGGGTTCTGCACGACTCGAATTCAGCAGGAATATGTGAAYGTCTGGTGCTGCACGTGGGCACCAGGCTGTGTCTGGAGGAGCACAGGGACATTTCCCAACCCTCCATCACGGTCCCTGCATGATCAGCACTTTCCTCCACTGCTGACCTGGAGGTGGCAGAACCTCGGGGCTCCCCTGAATGTGCTGCTGATCCAGAAGACATTAAACCGTTATCTCYGTGTCTCACTCCATCATCGTTTTTTCAGTCTGTATTAAAAATCCTACTATGGTTTTTTAGCACAAAAGGGGAAAGAAGAGAACCTTCTATGTTCAGGACATTTGGGACATCACTAGAATTTCATCCATCTGTGATTGGCCCTCAGACCGTCATACTCAATTTATTTCTCAGCCAAAGTTTTTCAGCCATCTGCTCAAGTGGAACAGCTTCCAGCATTTATTCCCAATAGTGCTCCTCTGAGGGAGCGCATGGATTTTCTCCAGTACGACAGCATCACTATTTTCCAAAAAAACCCCTCAGCCCAACCCCGCAGTGACTGGCGGGGAGCCCTCCCTGCTCTGCACCCCGACCTTGAATTTTAAGCAATTGATCAMGAAAACACAGAACAGTTTCTCTTCCACTCAGGACCACCGTGACTGATGTTTTTTAAAGGGCTCCTCTGCAGAGATGTTAATGAGGTCGCCTTGGATACTCAGTTTAAAACGGTGTCGCTTCAGCTTCTTTTATGTCAGCAATCAACAACAACAACAAAAAATACACAACAACCCATCAGCGGATCTGCTTGAGGAGGGGTGGGGGACTCCTGGCAGGTGACTGGAGCAGATAGCGATTCACAGTCCACCTGCTGCCAGCAGTTCTGTGCTGAGCCTCTCTGATTGTCTACTGGAGCATCAGCACAATCATCTCCATAATTATTATCTCCTTAAACTGAGGGATAAAAAAAAGACAGATTAGAAAAGCCTGATTTTTCCAGCCATCCTATTGAAAGTGCCCCAGGAAAGGACTTCAAATTGGGAGTAATAAGAGGTTCAGGGACAGTCAGGGAAATAAAAGCAGTTTCTCTGTGTGAACAGAGGGGAGGCTGTGTGTTCTTAGGGAATTGTTTGCTGGGCTGAAACCCACTTGCATTTCCCCTGCTTAATGAGTTCCCATCCATCAGCTGAGCTGTGAGAGTGGACCATGTCCAGGCTGAAAAAGCAGGGGAAACACACCTGAGGCAGGAACAGCAGGCAGCTGCATCCAGTGCTTTGATAATCTGCATGACACAGCGCTCACCATGTCTCCAAACAAGTTGTTTGGCTTCTCTGAACCTCCCTCTCCTGCCTGGTGAGCGAGGGTGAATTCAGTGCCACATCTCAGCGGCTTTGCTGCAGTTCTGAGGGAAATGTGGAACCACTGGTGGAGAGGTGTGARCAAATTCAGAGGAATAGCTTTGGCAAACACACCTTTACATATGAATAGAGATCAGACYGACTCCTCAATTAGCAGTCAGACTGATCACTCTAGAAACATTTATTATTACTTTAGCATATGTTTATTATTCCACTTATCCAGACTATATGAATACAGAGGACCTACTTCTCTAAGGCTCACCAGAAGTGCCCAAACATGATGACAGAGAGCATCCTCAAACCCTGAAGTAGATTGGCATCATGGTGGAGCATCCCTTTCCTCTGAGCACCTGTTGGTGAGCCTGGTGCTGTGTCTGGAGTCTCAAAGCCCAGAATTAGACCACAGAATAAGACAGGCTGATGGGGACCCCAGGAGGTCTCAAGCCCTGCTCTGCACCTCCAAGGGTTCTGTCTTTTCTACCCCTTCCTTCTGGGAGCTTCAAAAAGCAGTTTAATCTTCCTCCTGCTCTCCTCCAGGGTGAACAAACCCAGCTGTATTTGCCTCTCCTTGTACCTCAGCCACCCACTGGWGGCCTCTGCTGGACCTGCTCCAATCTATCAATGCTGGTTTTGTCCTAGGAAACCCCAAACTGGACCCAGTGTTTCTGAAACAGTCTCAGAAGGACCAGAAAAAGGGGATTCTCACCCCCTTGATGTGCTGGCAATATCCTTGCTAACACAGCTGAGGGTGTAGACACAGCAGTGACTCCTGCTCAATTCCTCACTGGCCAGCACCCCCATCTCCCTCTGCAAAGCTGCCCCCAGCCTGTCCTGTTCCCTTGTGGGGCTATTCCATGAGGACTGTGCACTTGTCTGTCCACTTCTCCACTCCCTCTGAACAGCAGCTGCAGCCTCTTGGGTGTCAAGTGCTTCCCTCCCCACTGCTTCCCTTGGTGCCATCTGAAAACTTCCTGAGAGTGCTTTGCCCAATTATCCAGGCCATCAGCACCAGTCCCATCCAGCAGTGGTTGCCAAGAGGACTCTGTACTGCTGATCATCACCTGGGAGTGCAGCAGTCCAACCTATTTTCCAGCTTCCTTCTTTCCTATTTATCAGACTCACATCTCCCCAGCCTGGCTCTGAGGAGAGTGAGCATTGAAAGCTTTGCTGCAGGCAAGGCAAACCATTTCCAGTGTTCCCTTATCCACCCTGAATCCTTACAGCCAGTTTTCTTGCCTTTCCGGCGAGCTGGATCCATCGGGTGTGATGTGACCTTTGTTCTGCTGGCTTCAAACCAGCCCATCCCTGATAGATCCTCCTGCCCACATCAACAGCTTTACAATTGCACTGGTACCACTTCTGTAAAGGAGTCACAGAAACACAGAATTACAAAACCATTCAGGTTGGAAAAGACCTCTGAGATCACTGAGTCCAAGCTTTGGCTGAAAACCACCTTGTCAGCTAGACCAGCGTCCAGTCCTGTCTTGAACACTCCCAAGGRTGGTGACAACCCAATGCTTGACTGAAGAATGCTTCTTCTCTGAAGAAATTCCTCCTGATGTCCAGCTTAACCTCCCCAGCACATCTTGAGGCTCCATTTCATCCCCAGGTTGTGTTGATCCTGCAGTAGGCATGGTCTGTGCATACAATCAGAGCTGCTCCTCCACTCAGAGGCTCCAGAGCTCCTTGTCCAAACAGATAGTGTGGTGAGAAGACAAAGACACGTGAGGCCACCAGGGATCATTAGTTTGAARCTGGATGTTACGGTGGTTTAGTTAAACTGCTCTTAGAACAGTTGTGTGGACAGTCCTACTCACAATGGAAAAAAAAAAAAGCTGAGTTTGTTTTCTTCTCATTCATTGTGGACACGAGGTAAGCCAGGATGAGTGGAGGCTACTTGAATTCTGAACAGGAATGTCCACATAGACAGTTTAATGAAGTTTAGCTAATCCAATTTGCAAAGGTTAATTCAGATTCATTTTCCTGATTGTCTCTGTGTAGATAAGGCCAAGGTCACTTCCCCAAGGTGACTGGCTGAGCCCTGCAGGCTCAGGATCCATCCTTTCTTTCACCATTACTTTCCCAGGCTGGTTTGTCCCTGTCCATGTTCCCCCTTCACACTCCCTGTACAGAAGAACACAGTTCCTCCCATTTTCCACCATCAGCATCACTGATTCTTGCAGATCAGGATCACCACAAACCCTTTTCCTGGGAGAAGTGCAACAGGCTCTGCTGTYACTGAGCCACAGCTCACACTGCTGCTTGGAGGTGAACTGTGGCACACACACAGGATTGGTGATGCTAAAATCTTTCCCAGGAATCCAGAAAAGCTGTAGGATCTTGCTGGTAGAGGTGGGCACTTCCAAGCACTCCAGCTRGCTGACAGGGCAGATCTCCTAAATCATCCTGATGCTGTTTTTTCTGACTCTGCTGGGCTCTTACGTACGTAACTACAGTTATCCAGAGTCTCCCAGAAAAAGCAGTAGAAACAGTTCAGGAAATGAACCTCCCCTTTGCATCCCAGCCAGGGGCAGACTGTGATGGGACCTGATGTGTGGGGACATCTGTCCCACAGCTCTTTCTGCAGGGGTTCTCACCTCTGCTCCTCAGCATCTGGTGCTGGTCCCTGCAATGCCCCAACTGCTCACAAGCTGAGCAAATCCAAATGAGATCCAAAACGTAGATATCTTAGAGCATTAAAAAAGATACCTGTAATTTAACCAAAGCTGAAGAGTTGCCTGAGCCTTAACTGAAAACTTTCCCAAATGAGTTACAACCCTAGAACAAGGAGCTTACATCTCCCAGTACATGATGAATGGGTGCAGGAGCTATTCTGAACAGCAGGCAATAGTGAATGGTTACATTTCCYTGGCCAAGACGAGGAAGCTTTAAGTAACTAATTAAAAAAAAGATCAATAGAAAGTCTTTTCCCACGATCTTTTGCCATGAGTCCTTGGCAATAATTTCAGTGCTCACTTCAAAGAACTGAGGTCTCTTTTCTGGGCCTCTTTCTACCATGGCAAAGGAGTTTACAAAGAGAAGTTGCTTGAGCCCAGTAGCTGGCTGTAAGCTTGCTGTTCTGTTTCAGGGAGGACTCACAGTCCCCAAGTACCTGTGGTTGGGGTCCCTGTGTGGGTTGTSCTGAAACCACGATGTGTGTCCGCATCTCTGGTCTGTTGCCATCATTAGGAGATAATTTCATTTCCTCAGGACGTGGTCAAGTGATCATTTCTGATGTTTCTCCACATGGCTGTCCAGCTCCTCATCCTCCTCCCCACCATTGCACCCTCCTGAAGTGTCCAGGGCTKGGTCCCTGCTGCAAGGACTGAACTGGGGAGTGAAGAACAGGASATGGGGTGGARGGGACAGAGCTGGGACTGTGCAGGGAGCAGGGTGAGTGTTGTGCCTGCAGTGGGGAGAAGTGCTCTCCATCTCACACTGCCACTGCAGCCTTTCCCTCCACAGTCCATGGCATAGCTGGGACATCTCCAGCTGAGCACAGTCTGTGCTTCCAACATCTGCAAAGCAGTTTAAGAGGTCTGCCAAGGAGAGTGCTGAAGGTGTGATGTCCTCTCTGTCCAGGAGGCTCTGCCCCTGTCCTGTTAATGCATCTAATTCATGGATRATTTTGCCTCATTTCAGCAAAAGTTTAATTCCTCTTGGGCAAGTGGGAATGTTCCTTTCTATTGGTCTGGTTCAGCTGCTCCAAGTTAAGACAAAGCCCAAATCTACCCTACAGTTACTAAGAGGGGACCCAGCTGCTGCTTCTCCCCTTCATCAGTGATCTCTGGCACATTTTGCTGCTCTCCTCCTTTTCAGGAGGAAACTCCCTGGGGGCAGCTGGACAGCAGAGCAGGTGTGCTGTGGGATGTGTGTTGCACATATCAGTGAAGGAGACACCTTTCCAAGTGGGAAAGGCCAYYTTCCACAGCTCCYRCTGTSYCTGTCCCATCTTCCCAGCTTGGTAACAAGTCTGAAACCCAGTCTGAGCTCGTACCCCAACAACTGTGGGAAAATCCTCACCACTATTCCTCTCACTGGCCCAAGAAACATTAAAGGCAACCTCCAACTCTTCCTYTCCCTCCCTCCCAGCAGTCTATTCCTTTTAGTGTAGCCAGAACAAAAACCACARAAAAGGGTTTATACTACTTTCTACTATTTTTACTGTTCCTACTACKCTTCTTCCCAAAAGCTTTTCGAGACAAAACAGGCAATTGGGAATCAGATCCTCAAGGAGGTGAACTTACCTTCACTGTGSAAAGATGGCTTTGAGCCACATCAGACCATTTCTGCTTGGTGAAGAGAGAGCCAGTCACATTGTCCTAACTGAGTCCTGTATTATTTGTAGCATCATATTCTGGTCTGAGTTTCTCATGTCACCCCAATATGAAGAGGACTTGGTTTCTTCCTGTAGCTCTAGCAGGCTGTCACAAGGCAGTGGGGCTCTTCTGTGGCTGCAGAGCATCTGAAAAGCATGAACAGAAGAATTCATATAGAAAATAAGTGTAATTTTTTTACTTAATATAGGGTAAGGAGCAGCTTTAAAGACAACCCTTCATTAGTGTCTGAACTGTTGGTCCTTTCAGCTTTGACTTGAAACATCGGACAATATTTAGGTTCCTAAATTTTATGGGAGGGAAAGATATTAATAACCTTGGGTCTATTGGGTCAATCAATTTCATTATGATTAATACAAGTCCCTATTTCTTGAGTACAGACTCAAAAACCAGGATGCAGTTTAGGACCCACTCTAGGTGCTCATTGCTTCCTAGAACCTGTCCCATGTCTTCAATCCTCTTCCCAATGACTGCAACCTTCAGCTCTTTCCCGTGGCCATAAGAGACTGCCTCATTTACAGGTTTTTCTTGGTTTCTCACATTGGTAATTCCCCCTGACACAACATAACCATGCTGGTGTTTGCTGCTGAGCTCCCTGGTAGGTTCCTCACAGTGCTGTCGGTCCCTGGTGAAGGGCTCTGATCCCTTCTCCTGCTGCTGCAAAAGCTGCTTCTCCCACTGACCTGGGATGGGGCAGTGAGTGTCTGTAAATGGAAGTCTGCTTGGTGGAAATGATGATAAAATATGATAAAAATATCTCCTTCCAGGAGATCCCATGCAATATGAAATATCAATTCTTTGACCCCCATCAGGACAGCAATGACATTCAAAGGATTGTGAGGAATGAGCATCACTTCCCATTTGCTAAAGGAACAGGAGGTCTGTGGCTGAAATGAGAAGTTAGCAGGTCTGGGGTCTGTTCTAGACCGAATGTGGCTTTATGAGGCCTGGGGTTTTTCAAGAACACTCATCACTGCTCCAGTTCTTCTGTGAGCAAAACYTCCYCTGATCATAACCAAGAAACAACCCYRTGTGYTTCTGWTTGCTGCCTTTAATATGGATCAGAGTCTTGAGCCCTGCTCCAGAAGCACGCTGTGTCTGTGCTGCTCAGCCATGGTATCAACCAGCCCCTCTGAAGAGCCCAAGTAGGAACAGGAGCTGCAGCAGTGCAGGAGATCTCTTGGGACTGAGTTCCAGCGCTTTGGAGATGCTGGAGCCAAGGGCAGCCCTTTCCCAGCACAAGGCCCGTGACACACAGTTAAAGTGTCGGGCAAGAAGTGAGGATTCTCCCATCCAGAGGAGTCCCTCTGGTTTTTCCACTGTAGGATTGGGAATATCTGGGATGTCACCTGGGATGTCCTGTACCAGGGAGCTCTCTGCTTTCAGGGATTGGACATCCTCTCAAGGAAACTCAGGGTTCCCCAAGCTGAGGCCAGCAGTTATCAGTTCCCCAAGCTAACAGATATCAGTTATCTTGCCAGTGCCAGACCTGTGAGAGGTTCACACTCCCCRGACACCTGAAACAGCTCCCTGGAGTTACCTGGTGGCTGTGGCAGGTGAGGCTGAGCTCAGCTACAGCAGAATTTTGATTTTTCCAGTTGCTCAGTGCTGTTCTCCCCTAGTGAATGGCTCAGCCTGCTTGCTGCAGAACATTTGTGTGTTGTGCTCYCTTGCTGCATTGTCCTGCCCTGGAGCTGCGGGCGCTCCCGAGTTCTCCCCGCGCCAGCTGCAGCCCTCAGTCCGTGCACGCACCGCTCCCTGCCAGATTGCACGGGCAGCACAAAGGAGAAGAAAGGAGCTGGCTCCTTGGCTGCTGTTTGTGCAGTTCACAAAGCCTCTTTTGCAGAGTTTCTGATCCCAATTGGCGGCGCCGCCGGGCTGTCCCAGCGCTGCTCTGCTGCAGAGGCTGGGCCAGCAGGATCTGTCCTTGAGAGGAGGCTGGCACAGAACGGGGCCCCTGGCACCAGAACCCACACCAAGGAGCTCCCGTTGGAATCTGGCTGTCCAGCCAGGGATGCCTCTTTGCTGGCCAGCTCTGGAAAGCTCCATGTGCCACCAGGGGCAGGGGGATGTGCCTTGCTCTGTGCCTGTCATGGATGTAAAAGCTGAGGGAGACTCCCTTCAAGCCTTGCAGTGGGTCCCTGGGACCCYAGACCGTACCCCTGCACCCCACAGCCCCCTCGGGCATGGCCACAGCCACCACTGGACATGCCAGCACGCCGGGCAGCTCTCCAGAGGAGGGGCACAGCTGGGTCACGGCTGTGCACACTGTGAGGCTGCTGATGCCTTTATCCCTCAGTTCTGATTTYGGTCACTGATGATACAAAAGTTGGTTTTCCTTCATATTTTTGGGGTGCTTCTGTTGAGGAGTGTTTTTCCTTGGGCTGCCAGAGATGGTGGCTCATCTTGTGCCTGGCCCTTGTCTGTGGTGAGGCTGTGAGCCCTGGGCAYGGGGACAGCCCCAGCGAGGGGCACTGCTGTCACACCACCCTCACCCAGGGCTCCRGGCTTGTATGAGTGATCCTGGTGGGCTTTGAATTCTGACCTTGTTTGCTGCAGGGAGGGGACTGCTGGACTTTGTAGCGTAACTATCTCCTCACAAGTGAAAGCTGCAGATCCCTGAGGGAAGAACAAAGGAAGATCCTTCTGATTCGAGGGGGAAAGGCCAGCGTTATTTATYTTACAGCTCTGAGGAGGTAAACAGGGTGGCAGAGTCCAGGACAATTAAAATATTGACTGAGCATGGATGACATCTCAGAGAGGGTATTTTTTATTTTCAAAGCCTGCAGACAGGGAAACATGCTGACATCATGCGAGATTTTAGAAATACAGCTGAGGAGAGGCCTCCCACATGGTGGCTCCAGTACAAACCAAGGCAGAGCCGCCCAGTTTGCTCCCATGGCCACTCAGGATGGTTGGATTCCCTGCCAGAGGCTTGTGCTGTGCCCCCCAGCAAGTAGAAATGAGTCTGCTTCTCTCTTTGGATGCTCCCCCATGCAAAGCCCAGGATCTCTGCATCCCCTGTCACCGGGTACCCAGGCAATACAGAGGGTCTGAAGGGAGGGGRCTAACCCCCACGGATGGCACACTGAATCACATCCTCTGCCCTCCCTTGGCTTAAATGCTGTTGTTGATGTGCTCTGCAGCCACAGCCATCACCAGGGGATGTGCAGTGGGTTTTAGCACCGGGCTGTGCTCCTAGAGGGGACTGACCCTGCCTGTGAGACAGGGGGTGTGAGAGTGGGCACCATGGCAGTGAGGTGGGGACAGCATTAACACAGACTTTGGGGCTGCCTGTCCCCGCTCCTGCCGAGGAACGCGGGGCAGGCGCCTGCCAGGCTGCTGTCGGCAGGGACACGAGCAGGAGGGGTTTGGGGACCATGGCTCCTGCTGCTGGCAGCACTCGGGTCCTGGGAGAGATCCCAGTGCGGAGTGCAAGGAGCCCGAGGGGGAGATGCAGCCCCCGCCGCTGTCTCCGGGGGTGGAAGCTGCGCTGGCCGCCCGGGAGGAAATCAAATCCACCTCGGGGAAGGATGCTGCGGAGGGAGGAGAAGCTCCGGCACAGAGCTGACAGGGCGAAGCTGCTGGCAGGCAGCTGTCTCCAGGGTGGCTGCAGCACTGCAGCATCAATTAACCTTTGGGGAACTTCTGCCAGTGCCGCTCAGGCGTAGCCGCGGCTCCGCCGTGCCGAGCGCTGGGGCGCGAACCTGCCGCGGCGGAAGGCTGCAGCCAGACTACAAAAGCCCGACCAGGAGCCAGCCACCTGAGCCGAAGTGCCTCTGTCTCGCTCGCCAGCCTGCGCTAAGTGCTTTTATCTCCTCTCCTTGTGTTTACGAGGGTGGCTTTCTCCTTCGCGCGGTGGCAGCGCCGCGGAATGCTAATGGAGAGCGAGCGGCGGCTGCCCTCCGCAGTCCTTGGCAGGCAATTTCCTCGGGGCCGGGCCCCCGACCCCGCTGGCTCCGCAGGGACAGCGTGACCCCCATCCTGCAGCCCTGCCCGTAGCCCCGGCCAGCACCGTGCCTGCCCTGGCACCCACTGGCTCCGCGGGCAATGCCAAAACATTCACTGCCCCCGTGCAGAGGGACCGGCAGAGCTGAGCCCTTGCTAGCACAGATGTTCCCGCACTGCAGCCTCGCCACTGCCAGCGGGGAGGCCGTGCCGGCCCACAGAGGGCTCTCGCCATGGGGTTTTTGGCCTCCGGGCAGCGGTGAGCTCATGGTTCCCGCAGCTCCTTCCCGATCACGGCTCCTGCAGTTCCATCCCGTCAGTGCTTTGTGTGTTCTTCAGGCATCTCTGGCCGTCTGGGAAGTCCAGAGTGGGAGGTTACTGGGCAAAATGAGAGGGGAGGAAATAGAAAATAACAGCGAGGTTTTAGAAAGAGCGGCAGTACCAGGGCGGTGTCCTACAGGGAGGAGTCTGGTCCGGCTCGTCCATAAATCATGTGTGTTCCTGCGCACGACCTSCTTTCGGCCACTCAGCTCTGCTCTTCAGGGAGCAAAACACTCCTTGGCCAAAGCCCTCTGAGGCAGTCAGGCATCAAATTCCTGGAAACGTGGGCTAAAAACATGCCCTTCATGCCAGCCTGATGTGACGGCTGTCAGTGCTCGGGGAGCGAGGGAGCAGCCAGGGTTAGCCCAGGCACCTCTGGCACACGCTGCTGTCACTTTGGAAGCTGTGTCAGGGATGTGCTGTGCTTCCCGTGGCTGCCCCCGGCCAGGCGAGCTGCAGCAGGAGCCTGAAAGAGATGGACCTGAAAGAGATGGACTCCTTCATGGCCAGGGAGGCCATAAGGAATCAGGAATTCGGGGTGGTGTGCAGGATTCCCTGGATCTCACATCACCTTTCCCAAGGGCAGCCAGCCCTGTGAGCTCTCAGCTCAGCCAGGGCAGCACTGCCAGTTCTCTCCCAGCCCGTGCCTCTGCTGCCTGTTTCCCTGCACTCAGCTTTCCCTAACGCTCCAAGGGAGCCATTTCCACGCTGCAGGGGAGCTGCAGGCAGCGGAGCCAAGAGGCAGCAGCAGCACCTGGCATCCTTCTCGTGCCCAGCCTGGAGACACCTTGGCAGCCCCAGCTCCTCCCCGGCACCTCCTGCGTGTGTTCCGTCACGGGAAGGGCCACCTTGGCCACTTTTCCTGTGATCTCACCCTGGCCAAAGCTGTGAGTCACAGAAACATGGTCCCTCTGGGGCTGAGCCAGAGCTGGCCCAGCTGATGGAAAGACCACCGAGGCCTTTGGGACAGTGTGAGCTGCACTGCTGCTGCTGGGGCACAGGCTGTGAGGGCAGGAGCAGGGCTGGGACAGCTCTGTGGGGAGCAGCAGGGGCGCTGCCACAGCAGCTCTGCCCCTCCTGCATCCCTGAGCCACCGGCACTGGTGCCTCCTTGGTGAGGAGTTGAGTTTCTGTGGCACTGGGGTGGAGATCCAGCCCTGGCCCCAAYGTGTGCTGTCCTTGGCATCCCCTCTCTTGCCAGATGGTGCTTTATAAACCCCCGAGGCGGGGAAGCTGGGGAGCAGCAGGGCAGCTGTGTGGCTCCATGAGTCTGCCACAAGGTGGTTTCCAGTAAGGACAGCTCATTTCTTCCACAGCATCTGAAAACATGAGCTGGAAACGTCCCCGCCTGCCCTTTGTAAGTGGCACCCAGGGCAAGGCTTCCCCAAGGTGGGGCTGGGCTTTTGCTATCATGTAATTGCTCGTGCTATGGAGATGTTTTGCGTGTGCCTGGTAATAAGCAGCTGGAAAGGCAGCTCATTTACCAGCAGCAGCAAGGGAAAGTCAAAGCTGTCTCTCAGCACAGCTCCACTCTGGGAGATTTCCCCCTCTGCATCATAAATGCTGGTTATCCCAGAGACTCCCATGTACCCCTGTACACACTCACCACAGCCCTGCAATGGGTATTTCCTTTCAAAGATCTGCCTGTCAGACTGAGAGCTACCCTGAAACCTCACTTTGCCCACCAGTGAAAACACTGCRGGGGGAATTTGACTTTAACCAACAGAGTTGTCATCTTTAGGGAAAGCYAGCTGGTTTCCACCAAGTTTCAGGTCCAGCTGAAGGTGGGAGTTGAAGGGCAAGAACAGGAAGAGGCAGAAATAGTGTAACCTCAAACACAGCAAGAGAGCAGCTTGGTTGTCTTCTTCTGCTCTCCTCCTGTAAGACATCGGCRTGGGGCTGTACTTGGCCACATTGAATGTGTGTCTCCAGCTCCTGTTTCCATTAAAGGCTGAGCAGTAGGCTCACCAATGCCTGGATCCTGTAGTGKTTTTTCCTCCCTGTCTGCATTCTAAGCAATGGACAAAGCCTCCTGGCCCCAAACCAGCCTTAGCACCTCCCATCACTGCTGGGAACGCTTTTCCTGCCTAGTGATGAGTGCTGAAATCCCCCCAAATCTCCTTCTCCATCCTGGTCCTGCAGCGGCTCTGGCAGGGCTGTTGGGTGTCTGGTCAGTGGTCACTCAGAGTCTGGCCCAGCCGTGGACTCAGCCTGTGCTGACTGATTTAAGCTCCTTTGGAATGATGCAGTATGATATCATCATTATATCACACTGCTGTCGCCCATGTTGGGTTTAGTCTGAGCAGAACCTGGATTCCCAGAGAGCAGTATATCTTTTAAAATTAAGCTTAGCTAAATGCTTGTCATTGCAGGTTTATTAAGGCTGAACRCAAGCAATAATTGCTTCAGTTTCTCATGAACTTGGTAGAATTTTGTGAGTGTGTGTGTCTTCACCTGTCAGCTCAGGCTGCTTTTTAATCCGTGTGCCACAGCTGCACAGCAGTGGGTCCATCGGCCGCCGCTCCGAGATAACTACAAATTTGCATTTTATCCCAGAAATTTGTGGTGTCACACATATCATGGCTTTGGAAGTTCGCAGATGGTTCTTGTGCTGGACCCTATCAAGTGATATTTTGCCACAAAGGACTGAGAGCTGGAAAGTTGCCTTTAAAATCTGGAACAGCTTCTTAAAGCTCTGGAAAGTGATGTTTTAAGAACCTCCTCTTTTTATTCTGTGGTCTGTTACTGTTCTTCYACCTCTTCATGCTCTGGTTGTCTAATATTTGCATTTCAGAGATGCTCATAACCACACAGTCACAGGCAGGGCTGCTTGGTGAGCATAAACTCTATTGCAGGAGCACGTGGATGTTCCTGTCCAGAAAAACAGAGCTGGTCCAGCCCACAGTGGCCATTATGGTGTCAGAGGAAAAATCTGAGAGGTGTATTTTTAGTCTTTGAAGGATTTCCATCAATGACTCGTTAGGTTTATCGAGGCAGCAGTGATGTTGTCACACACACCCTGCATGCCTACCCTGTTTTGCAAAGAACAAAAYCATGTTACAACAAATTAATGCACAGACCAGTGGCCTTTTCATGACCAGTGGACATCAGTTTGGCCCTTTCCATACCTCCATAGAAGCTCTTTATTTTCTAGTTTAAAGCCACTGAAGTGTCAGGAAGTGCTGCACTGCTAGGCTGGGTCCAGATGCTGTCACAGCAGATGTCCTGGGCCTGGAGCTGTCACTTCTGTACTAAATGTCCCCCTGTCAGTTTTGCCAYGTTACAGGGCACAAACCCTGAGATGTTGCAGTGACACGACACACTTTGACTGGTTTTAGCTGTGGCTCTCCTCTGCTTGGCTCTTTAAAGTTCTCCCTCACAACTTGCCAGCTATGGAAAGAGCTCTTTTTACTCTTGTTTTGACAGTGGAATGGATGCCAGTTTTGGGGAAACACTATAAATATCCCTGAGTCTGTGATCTCTGGTGTTAGTATTTCCTGGCAGTGCTTTCAAGAGTATCTGATTGATAAGCACTCAACACAATGGTGAGGCCTGACACATTTTTAAGTGTTCACAGATGTGGCAGATAACCTTGTCCCATCATCTTTGGATGCCAGGTTGAGGGCTGGACATAATTTATTGATAGCTACGAGTCCATCAAGGTCCACCATATCAGTGAGTCGCAACTCCGCCAAGTGTTCACTTCATTTCCAAGACACTTCAAAAAATTATCCTCACAGCTTCATCTATTTATTATTTTTAGGATGAGATGGAGGATGACAATGTTTTGGTTTTTTATAAGTCACTTTTGAGATTCTTAAGGATAATTAAAGATCATAAAGCTATTTGGTTTTATAGGAAAGGTTACTTGGGTCTTGTGCAAGTGGTCTTTTGGGATGTCTGATGTGGAATCACTTCTTAGAAAATTGTCCAGTTTCTCAGTTTACTCCATTTCRTGAGCCTTTTAGTCATAAAATCATTGTCATGTTTCTGGCTAACACCTCCAATTATCATTACATTTTCTTCTGCTATGGTGAGCGACCTGCAAACCCAGTGATGTTCCTCAATAACATTAATGAAGCCAGTTCTATGACCAGCTCCTGCATTCCCCCWGCTCCCTGGTGCTGAGTTGTTGGATTTCCCCCTCACAGTGCCTGGCTTCAGACAGAGCAGGATCTGCCCTTGGTGTCTGCATGTGAAACCTGATCAGAAATGCTCAGTCACCAACAGTCCCTCCCCTCGCCGTACTCCTCAGTGCACTCCAGAGCATTGTAATGGCTTAAGATGATGAATACTATGCAGACAACACACCCAGCTGTCCAAGCAGACAGTCAGTGGAGAAATGAAGATATGCCTGCCTAAGTAAAAGTTTGATTAATTGCATTAATTAGGCCCTAAGGTATGGTTCATAAAATAAGAGTACAACTGGTGTATTGGATTGGGGAATTGACTATGTGACAGGGAACAAACAGTGGCACGAACGGGAACTCGTCTCTGTCTGGAATGGCATGATAAATTATCAATTAAATAATGGAGAGTGACAAAGCTGCAGTCTGGGAGAGGCGACCTCCAGCCACAGCCRTGGCCAGCCGGGGTGGGTGTCTCGGCCACGTCTGTCGGCCTCTCCAGTGTTTCCAGCAAGTTTGTTATCCCACAGTGCCACCAGCACAGTGCTGGGCTTGTGCCCTGTCAGCACCACAGGGCATTGGACCCTTGTGGGGTGAGTGTGGACTCAGCAGCCCAGGGGCCACTGGGCTCCTACAGGGGCTGTAGCAGAGCACTGAGCATCCACCTCCTCCTGCCATGGAAGCCAGACCGCCTTCTGTTGGCACAGAGCTGAAGAGGTATCATTTCATCCCAAAGGCACTGGTTTTGACCTTCCCATGCATCACACCTTCTCTTCTCAGTGTGTCCCATCCTTTGGTGTCACCCTATCTGCTCACTGGGCTCCTGCCCCGAGGGAGAGCCACGGGGCAGCTCAAGCACAAGGTCCAGTAGCATTTCTCCTCCTGGACCCTGGGACATTGTGTCAGGCCCTTGTGTGGCCACAGCTGCAGCTTCCTCATCCCCTCCTGTCCTTGCTGCTCTAACTATGGGCACCTCCCTGCTTTCCCTCCCACCTTGCTGCAGATCCCTGGGGATTTGCCTGCTGCTGGACAGGGGTTTGTCCCCTCCTGCGCACAGGCAGAGGAGAGTGGCTGATCTGTGTTTGTGGTGTGCTCCACCACATTTCCCATTTCCCATTTCCCATCTCCCATCTCCCATTTCCCGTCTCCCATTTCCCATTTCCCATTTCCCATTTCCCATCTCCCATTTCCTATTTCCCATTTCCCATTTCCTATCTCCCATTTCCCATCTCCCATCTCCCATCTCCCATCTCCCATCTCCCATTTCCCATCTCCCATCTCCCATTTCCCATTTCCCATTTCCCATTTCCCATCTCCCATTTCCCATTTCCCATCTCCCATCTCCCATCTCCCATCTCCCATCTCCCATCTCCCATCTCCCATCTCCCATCTCCCATTTCCCATTTCTCATCTCCCATTTCCCATTTCCCAGCCGATGCTCCAGGCTGGCTGAGCTCCCGTCCCTGCTCATGTCTCCAGCGGTGCTGCTGTGTGCTGCAAGCACAGCTGTGTGGGAGGAGGCTCTCCAGATTCCTYGTTACCAGTTCTTATTAATGACTGTGCATTTCCATGAAGCCAATAGCAGCCTGGGACAGATGGATCACCCYCTGCCCCAGAAAGCTGATGAGAGATGCTGCCTCCCCAGCGGCACCACTTCAGTTTCTTCTAGAGGAAGGTTCCTTCAGGATCTTTTCCACCAGCTCTCATTTTCCACAGCATTTTCTCTCATTTTGCATCATTTTCTGTTCCAAGATTTGTTCTATTATTACTTTTAGTATCACATAAAGCCCTTGACTGAGATCTAGACTGGGCTCTGACAGCACAGCCCCTCTACAATGGGAGTGAGCAGGTCTGTCACCGGTGCAGCTGGCACGTATGATATGGAGAACCCCAGGGGAATTCAGCACTGATAGYGAGAACTCAGGAGGCAGTGTGGGCTGAGAGATCCACTCCCTGCCCTTGGGAATGGTCCCTGTAAGCACAGGAGGGACTAAAGGCAGTGTGAGASTGGAGAGCCAGCAGGGAACCATCACAGCTCCACCCTGACGAATGGCTGAGTCAGGAGGACGTGCCTGGTCATTCTTCAGCTCTGTTGTCTCCATAGTGGGTGTCCAGAGTGTGAGACATTGCCTGAACATTTCTCTTGTCTCATCCCCCTGGCAGGGTGGGATGTTGGGAAGTGACAGCTCTCTTGGTGTCTYGTTCATTCTCAAACCATCATTGAGAACATTCCTCTSACCTCCTGCCTATCAGATTTGTCCRCCATCCATCCTGTACAYTCAGACAGGGCCCTTTTGGGCARACCAACACTGACCCCAGTWRCCAAACACAAACCAGAGTAGTTCAAAGATGGTTGAAATCCACACATCCTGATTTTCCTTCTCTTCCTTCCCTCTTTCCTCTGCAGTCTGAGATTTTCCACTTTGCCCAAGCACCTGTGCTTCCTTGCCTTGGATGGAGCAAGGACAGTAGCTTGGGACAGAGTATTAGTGTTTGCTTAGTGCACACTTTGGAAGGACAGATTGTCCCCAAAGCTAAAGGAAGAAACAATTCCTTGTCCATTCGTTTTTATGGCTGCCATGCTACAATGAGKGAAGGCATGAGAGGAAAGCTGGAGAGGGACAAAAATTACAGCCATGGGATCCAGGCACATCTCTGTGGGTGATGTAAAAACACCTTGATCRGGGATTTTAATGACTGAGCAGCACTGGGGACTGTGGCAATTGAGGCACAGACTCCACATTGGTATGSAAAGACATATATTGCCAAAATCCAGGGTTCTTTAGGCCACTAGTTTGTTTTGTGTTTACATTCTTGTGAAGCACAACAAGGTGTCTGAGCCAACCACCAYAAATCACKTTAGGAACACGAGATGGTCAGAACCAACCACCACACACCATGGTGAGAGTTCTCACTCGCTCTGTCACTTGTTCCCCAAGTTATGTAACTTATTCTTCACCTCTAGTTTAGCTGAGCCATTCCCAGAATCCTTCTCTGGTCRGCCAAAGTAATAGAAGAGAGCAGGAGTTTTACAWGGGTAAMAAGGCCCTTGTTTTATAAGGTTTTACTAATCTGCAACAGGGGACCTCACAGGTTTTTTGCTTCCCTGTTCTTTCATTACGCTTTCTCCATAACTTTTGGAGTTACAAGTTGGGGATTGCTCACCACTTTCTCTTCAGCTCCGAGTCCTTTGTGTGCCATTCTCCCAAGCTAAGCAGGGCTGTTATTTCTGGACAACTGTCTCCTATCAGTGACAGTGACATTGCCAGTGCTGTGTCTCTGACATGATTTCAGTGGGTTKCTCTCTGTTCCCTGACAGCTTGGGCTCGGTCAGGGATATTTGTGCAGCACTGTCCCTATCCCTTTCCGTAYCAGTACATTTCTGACATGTGAATTTGGGGATGGCTGGCAGCTCCATGAATTTCTCTCCTCATCTAGCTGCTTTGGTTGGAATAGAATAGTTGGGATACTGCTTCCACAGGGTAGAGGATCTTTCCGTTTTGCTTTGAAAAACACCCACTCACTGTGCAATTGTAAGGCCACAGTTTCTGTTAGAGAGGCTGTAAAYGCCTTGGGGTAGTTGTAGTCCTTGTCTCATCAGATTTCTTGCAGAGCAGGGCACAGCATCTCACCCCAGCTTTCACAGGTGATGCTCAGTGAGCTTCCAGTTGAGCTGAAACCTGATTTTCTGAAAGATGCCCAGTCTGGAAGTTTTGGATGAGTATTTCCAACCACAGAGAATCTGGTAGAGCATTGCTCAATTCAGCAAATGAACTAAGCTTTGGGCTTGCTCTTGGAAACATGGAAATCTACTGGCAGCAGGCATGCTACAGCAATCAAAGCTATGGCTGATTCATCAATCCCTCTGCTCTTGCTATGGGTGCCCCCGGTGAGGCCACTGGATGGGAATTTGATTGGTGTCATCACAAAGAGGGGTCAGTGTTTAACAAAAAGCTGTGGTGGCWGCAGCCAGCACTCATTGCCTTCCTCTGCCCCCTGCCCCACAGCCCTGCCCTTTCTGTGGTCCCACCAGCAGGCCAAGCTTCCAGTGCGTGGGACATCCCCCAGTGACACCTGCTGCTACCACTGCATGCAATTCCTGTCACCCTTTGGGGCTGCCCTCCTGGTTGTCACAGGATCCAAATGCTGCAGGACAAGCAGCAGCTCAGCGTGGCTCAGTTCAGGCTCCTGCTGCTGGTGTTGGCTCCCATGGGACTGTGCAGGCTGGGGGAGCCCCGTGGTGTTTGCACCCTACTGGGTGTTGTGCTGGCTATCTCACACGTCTTTTTCTTTGCCTCCTTTGCTGGTCTTTTTCAAACATGACTTGATAGCAGCCAGGGAGCCTCCTTCACCCTCCTGAAATCTCACTGGGGACAACTGAAAGTGTCCAAAGGAGAGACATGAGGTTGGAGAGGGGCCCAGAGGGGCCATACAAGGAGCAGCTGAGGGCACTTKGTCTGTCCAGCTGGAACAGAGGGGCCTGAGGTCASAACTCACYGGGGCTGCAGCTCCAAYCTCTGCTCCCTGGGACCAGGGACAGGACCCAAGGGAACAGAGGGAATTGTGTCAGGGGATTTAGGCTGGACATTTGGAAAAGGTTCTTCCCCCAGGCTCCCCAGGGAATGGGCACAGCCCCAAGGCTGCCAGAAGCATTTGGGCAATGCTCTCAAGGACAGGGATTGTTGGGATGCCCTGTGTAGGACCAGGAGTTGGACTGGATGATCCCTGTGGGTCCATTCCAGCTCAGGACATTCCATGRTTTGTGGCACCTGCACAGGGCTGCCCCCTTAACCAAACAGTCCCCACAGCCCTTGTGGTGGCCTCCCGAAGGACCCCAGTGMCTCCACAGAGCTGGTGACAGCTGGTGACACGTGTGGGCATTGGGGCCTGGCAGACAAATTACACCTCCCAGGCTCATCAACCCCTCACTGCTGATACCAGAGGGAGCTCCTGTGCCGTGGCAGTTTTTGGGTGGCAGAACAGATGAAAACAGCCCATGATCAAACGCAGCAATCCCCACCCATCCCCACTGCCCTTGGCTCATACTTGGCAGCTGGTGCATTTGTTGTCARTGCCATTTGCTGTCCTGTTTATTCCAGATGAAAATCTCTYCTACACAGACGTTTTCCCCAGGAAAAATTCTTTATTTGTCAAAGTACTTCTGAAGGAAAGAYTCTGAAGCAGGTCTGAAASTAAACCCTGCTCTCTCATCAAGGCTGAGAAGTCCAGCTAAAGCAGCTACAGCACCCCTGCTTTACCTTCCAGGAGAAAAAGAGATCCTTCCCATGGCAGGGAGACAGCTCTGCCAATGTTTCCTTCTCATACCTAGCACTGGCAGTAATTTCAGCTGTGGCAAGATTCATCAAAGTTAATCATCTGACCCTCATCTACATGAGATAATTTTTCAGCGAGCAGGATTTGCCAGTAGCCTCAGCTGGCATCACGCAGACCAACATGAACAAATCACATCCTGTTCCAGGTCTGGCTTYCCAAATCCCGAGCAGGGAAAGAGAGCAGCGGGCGTCAGATCCTGAGGAAGACCTAGATTCGAGTCAGCTCTTGGTGTTGGGCCATACGGCTGCCTCAGGTAGCTCTTCAGCGAAAATCTGACAGTCCCCAAAACTTCACGAACACTTCTGGCCCCGAGCGGCTGGCATCTTGCACAACCTTCTGATCTGACAAGTTTGCCAACATCCTGAATGGTGAACATCTCATGGGGTAGGCGGTTCTTGGGAGGCTTCCATGCATCTTCTGTCGTCTCTGAAAACCTGTCTGAAAAAAACCGGCCTCCTTCTGGCTTTGCGTTCAGCCCGGCACCAAACCTATGGAGGCAGGTTCAATTGGAAAGGTCCCATCTCTGCAGGGGTTGGAGCCAACCTTCTGATTTGATGTGAACAGTATGTACGGATGCCACTGAATGACATGTTTCCATGATAAAGAGTGTGGTGATGAAATTCTCCAGCGTGCCAAGGATGGAAACAAAAAAGTCAGTGGGCAGCTGCAACACATCACAAGAGCTGGAAAACAAAATCCTTTCTGATTCCCAGAACAGTTCTTGAGGTGCTTGGAAACCTCAKATTCCTGCCCCCTGCAAGGGACCTGCACTTCCCCAGAACACGTAAAGCACTGGCACTGTATTAAAGCTGAACAAATACTCCACAGAGAATAGGRAGGTATTGTTTGAATGACAAAGGCTGATAAATCATTCTCTGGACGTTTTCCTCTTTGCTTGGCTTCTTCCCATTGATCCATAGGAAATCGGTGGCATTTTGCATGCAAAAATCCATAACCCAAAAGTCCATGCATTGATGACTTTGAGCAAGCTCTGTTCTCTGGTTACACACCGCTTGCTTTTGGTTTTCATCAGCATTGCTCTGTGGGGAGGGGGTAAGGAAGGCCCAGGGTGATTTTTGATGTGGGGACAACAAGAGTTATCTGTGTCCTCATGTCAAAGCAGCCCCCAGGCCTGTGCAGGAGAAATTCACACCACACACGTRTCACCCGTCCCCAGTGCCACAGCTCAATAGCTGCCAGGCTCTGGGAACTGAGGGCAGGTAGATAAACACATGGCATTGATGCAAATGATCCCTTCATGGACAGCTGGAATGTGGTGGGTTCTGACATTCAAGAGTCCAGCACAGAGCTCAGGAACTCAGCCTGTCTGCTCCTCCTCAGAGACCACCCCCGAGTGTCCCTACCCTAAAAGAGGGGTGACAGCACTTGCTGTGGTCTCAGCACGTCAGTCTGATTTTTCAGCCTGAAGGCTGCATATTTTAGGCCTGTTGTGTTGGGTTGACCCTGGCTAAGCACCCAGAGARCTGCTCATTTGCGTCCTCCCCACGGCAGGATGGGGAAGAGAATCAGAACAGCAGAAATGAGAAAACKCGTGGGTTGAGGTAAAGAAACAAAGCTGAGCGCCAGTTAAGGGAAATAAAGAATTCATTCACTCCTTCCCCTCAGCAGGMACATGTCCAGCTGCTTCCTGCAGTTCAGGGCTTCAGTACACATGATGGATACTTGGAGAGACAAACATCATAACCACAAACAGCCCTTCATCCTCCTTTCCCTGAGCTTTTACTGCTGCCATCATATGGTCTGGARTATCCCTCTGGTCAGCTGGGATCAGCTGTCCTGGCTCTGTACCCTCCCAACCTCTTGCCTGGGGGTGGAAYGGGAAACAGAGAAATCCTCAGCACAGTACAAACACAGCTCAGCACTACCCAGAGCTCCAGCATGTTATCGACACTGTTTTAGTCACCAATCCAAAACACGGCACCATACGGGCTGCTGGGAGGAAAATGAGCTTCATCCCAGCCAGACCCACTACACCCACAAAGCTTCAGCCCACAAAGCCTCCCTCTGCCTGGGGCATCACTTTCTGTCTGCCATGGATGAAAACTTCTCAGGGCTCTGAAATGCCAYGTACAGAAATAGGTCCATCAGGACCATCTTCCCCTGAAAATCTTTTGATSCAAAGGGGGAGACAGCCTGAGGCTGGAGGGAAGAACGAGCGGCCTAGAGAGTGCTACCCGTCAGTGCAGGATAGCAGGAGACCTGTGCTTCTTTTAAATGTCCTGAAGAAGGGCTGAGTCRTTTGCCTTCCTTGTGCCTCATTTTCYCAGAGCCCAGGGCAGAGCTGGCAGYRCTGGTGTCCCAGGGGTTCGTGGTGCTGCAGGGACATTGGGAGGCTGATGGGCTGTGTAAAATCACCCAGTGCTGGCTCTGTCATGCAGATATTGTGTCACCTTTTCTCTGGCCTTGTTTATCTTYGAGCTGCCTCTTCCACAAGATGTAACCTCCACCTGGATTTGACTGATTTGGTTCAAACTCGCGGAAGTTTTCCTGCAGATCTGTGCCACAAGATGTGATCCGAACCTGCACGACATATGGTTCAGATCTCCTTATTTCATATAAAATGGGACTTAGCTCCGTAATCCTGAACTAAACAGAAAGAGAGGCAAGCAGAGCCAGAAGGGAGCATCAGTGCCACTCTCCTGCCAGTTTTCTGGGTCGGCACTGACTTACACACATCTCTGCACAAGCGTTCAGCAGTCAGCCGGTCTCACCCACCAAAACTCATTTCCAAGCATCCAGATGGGGACTGAGTCAGGTTTGGGCTGAAACATTTCCAGGTGGTGCACCAGGTAGCCCTGGGCAGACATTGCCTTGCACTGTGCTGGGTGACACTGTCATTCAGATCTGCACCAAGCAGGGTCCCTTCTCAGCCCCAGGGTCCCTAAAGAGCTCTGCAGTGGGTCACCAGTGACACTGCTGACCTTGTGCTGGCAGAGGTGGGCAGCAGGTCCTGCTGTGTCCAGCCAGGTCTGGAATACAGAACTGGATCAAGAGCAGTGTGGGGGATGGACGTGTGCCCAGGCAGGCAGCAGGGACTCTGCTGTCCTGTCCTCTGGCAGGCTGTGCCTCTTCCTGAGCCTCAGCCTTTCAGACTTTGACCCATGCTTTCATACTGTTCTCTGTCCATTTATCAGCTGTAGTTACGCAGTTTGTTTTTTCCTCCCYGAGTCTCAGAGCAGTGAGCAGTTCAGGATTCAGCTGCTTTGGTTATTTGCYGTGTTCCCTTGCCTTCCTTCGTACCTGTATCCTTAAGACCATCTCTGCAAGGAAGTGTCACCAGCCCTCCCCTCTGTCCCCTCAACCCCTGGGATGTCAGCTCCTGCTTCTCCAGGCCCACAGGAGATGTCTCCCAAGCCCATTGCCTTTCTCTTGCCACTCTCCTGCCACTCGGAGCTGTGAACTCTCACAGCTGCTCTCACCCGAGGTGCCTCCCACTTTCAGTTTGCAAGGATCCCACATCAAATCCATGCAGCCTGGAGCTAACAGATGTTTTSCCATCCCATCAGCTCAGTAAGAAATTGAGATTCTGTTTTTTTCCCATCGCTTGTACCACCCGTACCAAAGGTTCTCTGGGAAAAAAAAGCCGACTTCACTGAACACCTGCTCAGCCCTTTGCTGCCCTCTGAGTCTTTCTGTAAAGGTCTAGTGATGCCATTTTCCTGCAGGTGCTGTCTTAGGATGCAGAGTTGAAAATCAGTAACCTTAACAATCCTAGATATCACGAATTTGTCTGATTACAGACTCCCAAGTCTTTTTCCAGGTCTCTTGGAGATGTTTCCCACTGAAAATGACTGCTACCTGACCACACTTCCCCASAGTTTACTGAAGAGCTAGAGTTCCTCTTCATACCTTACCCCAGACAGCTGCAAGGARCAGTCACGCTCACAAAGAGCCACTGTTATTTTCCCAGAGGGGAGCCTGAGTTCCGTGGTGAGACCAATCCATGCTGATTATCCCTTACTGGCCATGGAAGAGAAAGTGGAGCACACTGAGAGTCTTTCATGGCTGCATGGCTGCACAAAGGAAGGACCAGCCTCTGTGCAGCTCCAGGGCTGAAAAACTCCAGCTCCTCTTTCTCTACAACAATGTGGAACCTGATCTGAAGCAAAATGTGCCTCTGTGACCCACATGTGACCCACAGCCCTGCCCAGGGTGTCCTAGCCTGCATCCTCCCTGGATGGGAAGAGAGGATTTCCAGTCCTCACTTCKCACCCCTGCCACCCTTCCTCCCCTGCCAAGATGGAAAGGCTGGGTGTAAAAGGGAAAGGAGCCAGTCTCTTTCCCATGCCCATTGAAGCACGGCTTTCCCATGCCCATTGGAGCCTGTGCCAGGCTCTGCACGTGTGTGAAGGGTAGGATGCACTTTTTGACGATTSTGCAGAAAATGCATCCTGCTAGCTCCCTCCTCTGTAGCCAGCCCGGCTCTGCAGAGCTGTGAGTCACGCCACGGTTTTATTTTTTATTCCTGTCATTACCACACCAGCTCAGGCTGATGCACAGGGGAGCTGGTGGGTTGAGCAAGAAGGTGCCATTTTACACAGTCCCTCTCCAGGCAGGAGCTGGACTTTTCTCACAGCATTTTTTTCCAGTGTCTCAGCAAATAAAACTCTGAGTGCRGAGGGTCAGGACATGCTGCATATCAGTGCATATCAATGCACAGTAGTCACTGCATTCTCGTATCTCCTGCTATCCCCTATGGAAAGCTGGACCTCAGAGCTGACAGGTCTTGCTGAAAAGAGACACACAAGTCAGCAGGGAGCAGGAGGAGTCCCTGAACTGTCAGTAGAGGAGGTGGGACAGCTCCGAGGGGCTGTTGGATGGAAGGTGGATTTGGAAAGCTGTGCCTGACTTCTGGCCTTTGATAGGACACAATCAATAGCTCCCAAGGAAGCTGGGAGAAATAAGGATCCATCACCTGCTCGTCCAAATCCATCACCTTCCAGCAGAGGTTCAGAGGGATCCCACCCTGGTCTTACCAAACATCTGGGATGTCTTGTTCTGCTGTCCTGACCATGTGGATCTCCCTGTGGACTTTAGAAAATTGTAAGTATGTTGTCTAAATGGTGACATTAAATTGCTGGCTAGGTGACAACAGTTGTCTGTCCAAGTGATCTGATCTCCTTGGTCAGGAAGGGGAACCTCTCCTCAGTTTGTCCCAGAAGAAGAAGACATTGGCAGCTCCCTCTCTGGCTGCAAATGGAGCTCAGACACCAAGCTGTGATTTAGGTAATGAGCTGTGGGTGTGTGGCCAGCTGGGATAACTCATGGCTTTGTGGAGCACGGGGCAGACCAGTCCCCCTTTGCCCCRTGCCATGTCTGTCCCTGACCCACTGTTTGGCCATACTTCACTCAAGAGGGAAAGGGCAAAGGGTATCTGCTGAGCAAATCCAGTGTATTAAGGATTCTTCAAGGGTTTCCCAATGCCTTTTCTTTTTCCATGTCAAGTCTGGTGTGAGTTGAGGACCAGCCCATTTTTTGGGCTCTGTGTGAGAGATTCTGACACTCTTTTGAGCTGACTGAGACATATCTAAATCAGGGTAAACCAGTTACTCTGCAATCTGAGTGTATCATTTCTATATTTGCACAAACAAGTTCTCCAAAGGGGCTGAAATCCAAGAGAGGACCAAGGCAAGGAGATAAAGGAAAAGATGCACTTAAGTTTGTTACTGAATAAAAGGGAAAGCAATCTTCTCCATCCACATCCATCAAAGGCACAAGCAAATGTTGATGGGAAGYGACCTCTGAAGATTTCTGGTCCAATCTGCTCAGAGCTGGACCATGGCCAGCACTATGCCAGGTCAGCTGTGGTTTGTCCTGCTTCTTGAAAACCACTTCTCTGTTGACCTGCCCAGGAAAGTAACACCCATATGGAGAAAACACTTTTTAACCAGAATGYCTCAAGCCCAGCTTGTGGCTATGGCTATGGCCATGGTCCTGTGTTTTGCTTGCCACTGACTGATCAGCTTCTGACCTCCACAGGACCACRTCCCACAGGGATGGGAAGGAAGATATTGGCAAAGGCTTCAATCTGAGTGTGTCCCCATCACTGTGCCCACAGAGAAAGGTTTCAGTGAGGTCTTTAGGAAGCTTTCATAAAAATTCCTGCACTGACAGCCTCACCAGTCATGTCCTGGCTGCAGACATTAACCATGTTCAAATTCTGAGAAGGAGAGGCTCCAACAGGCAGTGCAAGCAGATTGTTCCTGGTGAGGTCTGACAGTGTGGCAGTGYCTCTTGAGTCCTGTCCAGTTTGTCTCTGTCTGGGAAGAGATTGTCAAAACCAAGGGCAGCTGCTAAGCAAGATCTCCAAGTTACCTGCAGCTGAGAGAGTTTTGGTGCTGCTRGGACTGAAGTCAGGAGATTTTGTGTTGGTGGATGGAGCTAATTGTTTTTKTTKTTTTTTTAATTTAGAGATTAAGATACTCCACTTCCTGGGGGGAAGATGACAGAAATCCTTTTTGCAGAACATGGAGGAGGCAGGACAGATGAACTGGCTCTCTGGGGGCAGGTATGCACGTACAGAGCAAAGAAGTGGCTCCAGCACAACACATCACATCCCCATCCTGCTGTCCATGGCAAGGAGCCTCTTTGTGCAGGGTGATTGAAGCCACGKGCAGGGAGTTGTTATCTGGAGCTGGAGAGACTGAGGAAACGCACACACTTTCCTACTCAATGGCAGGAACAAAATCATCTCTGCCCAGAAGTGCTGGGTGGAACTGGAAGTGTCTGAGTGATTGGAGAATGATGGAATCACWGGAAGGTTTGTGTTGGAAGGGACCTCAAAGATCATCTCATTCCACCCCCTGCCATGGGCAGGGACATCTTYCACTGCCCCAGGCTGCTCCAAGCCCTGTCCAGCCTGGCCTGGGACACTGCCAAGGATGGGACATTGACAGTTTYTCTGGGCAAGCTGTGCCAGGGCCTCACCACCCTCACAGGGAAAAACTGCTTCCTAATATTTAATCTAAACCTCCTCTCTTTCAGTTTGAAGCCATTCCTCTTTGTACTAACACTAATGTTGACAAAGAGCTCAGTAGCTTCTTCAAATCAGCCTTCTGAGTTGAAAAATGGTTGGAACGGTTGCTTGTGAACCCACCCAAGGTCTCCCTGGAAGTTCACAAACCCCTGATTTTTGTTTGCTAACACATTGTCTATTTTTACTGAAACCTTCCTCAAAACTGTTCAAAATTTGTCATCGACCAAAAGCATTCTGTTTAAATACAGTTTCTGAAAAAAGTGAATGCTCATAATTCTGCAGAATATGGCAAATGTCAAATTGAATTCATGCCAACTCCACTTATTTATTAAAAAGGGATAATCTTTCCATTTAAGTAAGTTCCTATGAAATATTTTGGCCAGCTCCCCTAGCTGTGGCTTTAATTGTGATCTCCTCATCCTGTTGGACCCCATCCCATGAACAGAGGTGAGGACACAGAACAGAAATTGCTTGGGAGTGAAATCAAGGGCAGACGAGGAATTCCCTACCCCCATGATAGAAACCCACCCATTGCCAAGGAAAGCTCATTGCTCAGACTTCAAACACTACAGCTTGTGCTTAATTTGGATACCACGGTTCTCCTGCTAGGATGAAAAAGTGCCAGTCTTACTCCAGGCAAAAAAAATTGGGGGCTTAGCAGAGCTGCCAGGCCCCATCTTTGCACAGGAGCAATGCCACWGTCTGCAGCAGTGAYGGTGGCCAGCTCGGAGGGATGRTGGMSAGTTGGGTCTGGGTGGGAGGAGACMTTTCTTTGCCCACTGGAGAGTCAKTCTGCCTTTCTTTCACCTYAAAACACAAAGTTATCACCCTAGAGCACAGCCCAGTGTCATTAACCTGCGAGGTCTCAGCAGTGCWGGATGGGATAACGAGAGGTGACGGCTGCAGGGGGAATATTCAGGTTGGATATCAGAAAAAGTGCCTTCCCCCCGTGGGTGGTGCAGCCCTGGGTTGGGTCCCAGAGGTGTGGGATTCTCAAGACTTGGCCAAACAAAGCCCCATCTGACTGCCAACACTCCTGCTCCAAGCAGCAGGGTGGACCAGAGACCTCCCAAGAGATGGAGCCCCTTCCAGGTTCCTTTTGGTGTCCCAGTCTGGCAGACATTGTGCCATTGTCTGTGTCACTGAGCTCAGGGRTAGCATCCTCTGCTAAGAGCTCCTGTGGGCAGGCAGACCTTGTTGAAAACATGGAGCCATTTCTGTGCAATGATTATTTTGGGAGAGGTGAGCACATACAGGTACACAAATTTGTAAAAATTTGCAGAAATACCTTTATTCTCAGGTCAGCAGATGTTGCCACAGCTGGATGGGCTGTTGATGGAACCTTCTGGACCTCAGGGCAGCTCAGGGCCAGGGAGTGAAGGTGGACCCCTTTGGACCTCATCCCAGACCCCTCTGAGGCCTCAGCCCCTCTCAGAACTCAGTCCCGACCCTTCTGGGACCTCAGCCCTTACCCAGRCTCCCAGACCAGCTGGTCTGATTGTGCTCTACCTTCAAACAAGGACAAATGAGGCGGAATCCAGAGAAGAGCAACAGGGATGATTACGGGGGTGGAGGTAATGGCTGAGGAGGAAAGATTTTGAAATTTAAAGATGGATAGCCAGGCTACAAGCCTACATASAGAGACATTATCATCAGTCATTAAGCAACACAACACTTGAGAGCCAGGGCAGGCTCATGATTCAAGGCAGCCCAGTCTCCAAAGTGCTGTCGCCCAGAGGAGCAGCGCAAGGCCGGGCGGAAGGAGCCTGCTCAGGCTCGTGAGCATGAGCATTTATTTTGATTTTTTCTGTCAATGCAACGTCTCGCAGTATGAAGTGAAATTCTGTTTGGCACTAGGCAGTACCACAGGGGCACCAGGGAAAGAGAACCTCCCAGTGTCAGGACTTGATAATCTTGGGGGTCTTTTCCAACCTTAGTGACTCCGTGATTCTATGATTCTGTGATTCTGTGGTTCTATGATTCTATGGTTCTATGATTCCATGGTTTTATGATTCTATGGTTCTATGGTTCTATGATTACATGGTTCTATGATTCTGTGATTCTATAATTCTGTGACTCTGTAATTCTGTGATTCTATAATTCTGTGAATCTATGGTTCCATGATTCTATGGTTCTATGGCTCTATGATTCCATGGTTCTGTGATTCCATAATTTTATGGTTTTATGGTTCTATGATTCCATAATTTTATGGTTCTATGGTTCTATGATGCCATGGTTCTGTGATTCCATAATTTTATGGTTCTATGATTCTATGGTTCTATGATTCCATGGTTCTGTGATTCCATAATTTTATGGTTCTATGATTTCATGGTTCTGTGATTCTATGGTTCTATGATGCCATGGTTCTCTGATTCCATAATTTTATGGTTCTGTGATTCCATGGTTCTGTGATTCCATAATTTTATGGTTCTATGATTCTATGGTTCTGTGATTCCATAATTTTATGGTTCTATGATTCTATGGTTCTATGGTTCTATGATTCCATGGTTCTGTGATGCCATGGTTCTGTGATTCCATAATTTTATGGTTCCATGATTCTGTGGTTCCATGATTTCATGCTCAGGGAGACACCCTAGAAGGTGGAATTTTCTTAGCATGGCACTGATCAGCCAGAGAAAGTGYCAGAACCCCAGTGCTCAGGACACTGAATTTAGACCGGACAGAGCAGCGGGCAGTAGCCAATGGTGAGGAATGGCCAGTGGCCTGCAGATGGACAGAGCAGTTGGAGGARGCTTTGCCAGCAGAGATTTGCAGGAGCAGGGCCAGGTTTGCCCCTGGTGTAATCCCCATTCTCCTGTGAGAGCTGGCCAAGCCCTCCTCACACCTTCACCCAGGGAAGGGCCGGGCTGTGGTCTCAAAGCGTTCCCACAGTTTGCAAACTGCAAATGGGAGGGAGAGGGAGAGGGGGAAAGGGAGGGATTAAAATGCAGCTGGAGCAGGGGCCTGGGGGAAAGGAGCTGCTGATGGCCACCCAGAGCTGACGCTTCCAAACCCACAAGGAAAGCTGAACGGATGGCTGAGTGCAGGGCCCGGCAAATGCAAACAGATGCCATAGGCTGGGGCCAGTGGAACCWGCAGCCAACAGTGACAGCAGAGCCACGGGCTGGGGGCACATGGCTGGCACAGAAAGAGGAGGAGGCCAGAGAGAAGCGCAGATGAGCTCCACCAAGGGAATCAAAGGCCTGCTGTTCCCAGAGCCGAACAAACAGCGAGTGTGCTCCTGCCACACATGGCATGGCAGCGGGGGCTGCGTGCTCCTCCGTGCCCTCCAGGAGCCAGCCCGAGGCACAGCAACCCCATCCTCCCTCCTTCATCCCCAGAGAGAGCTGCYCATGGTCACACGTGGCTGGAGAGAGCCCAGGGATCTGCTCTGCTCTCCCAAAGCAATCCTGCAGCCAAAACTCCTCTGTGTTCCAGCATCCAAGCCCTGCCCATCCCGGGAGGGAGATAATCCTTTCCTCACCCAGAACCGTGTGTGTGATTGGGCACCTGGGGCTTCCTGGGGGGATTTGTGGGGGAAGGGAAGGGAAGGGAAGGGAAGGGAAGGGAAGGGAAGGGAAGGGAAGGGAAGGGATAGGAAGGTTCATACTGCTGAGACCACCTGCCCCTTGCCCTGTTGGGACATTGAACTGTGGGTTAGCACAGCCATTGGCAGCATGAGCCTGGTGACAATACCCCTGTCGAAAGGAGAGCTGATTTTGTAGCCAAGGCCACAGACCGGAATCTCTTGTGTCAAGTGACATGCACAAGTCTCTTTAGGACATGAGAGCACATCAGAAATGGATATAAGTGTTTGAAATTCATATCAAACACCTGGGACAGCAGATTTGTGTGCCTGGTGAGGAACATTTGTAGTTTGAACACCTCCCCCTCAACTTCATGTGCAGGGCTGCAAGGGCCCTGAGCCATTGGATTCCTCGCACCAAGCTGTGGACAGCAAGGCAGAGTTGGGCATATAACAAAAGTTGTCTCTAAAAAAACCTTCAAACAAAACCTGCCTTCAACAACTCAGGSCTTTTAAAGAAGGAAAARAACCCCATAAATCCACCTGAAAACTCCCTTTTGACTCCCGGCATCTCCTCCATTTTTTTGCAGTCTCCCCTGTGAAAAGCCATAAAAGAAGTTTTTGCAAAAGGTAGGGTGGGGTTTTTTTTGAGATCCTTCTTGCTGCTCCCAATGCACAGCCCAATTTAGAGGAGTGTTGCTTCATCTCCCCAGCTCCTCAGATTTAACCTGTGGAGCRAGACAGCCTCTGCAGTGCTGTACCAACCCATTAGACAGCCAGTCAATCACACCAGTGATCACTGTAATGGTGCACGCTCAGGGGCTGCCTCCCCACCAGGGCTGGGCACAGCAGTGCACCCACCAGTCCCCCAGGTGTCTACCAAGGGATCAGAGGATGTTAGAGGGGTAAAAATAAAATTCTCMACCTGATCTCTTCTCCAGCTGCCTCTCCCTGCTGGCACACAGTGTCCTGAGATTGCCATGGCTGTGTCAGGGAGGGCCTGTCCAGCTGGGGCTCGGCTCTCTGCTGTCTAAAAGTTCTCCTCTCATCAGCTCACCAGGAACCACTCCCCAGGAAGCCAAAATCAGACTGCAGGGTGTGCTGGAAGCAGGAATCTCTGTCCCTGTCCCTGCCCTTGGCCTTGTTAAGCCCCGTGATGACTGATGCTGCGATCCAGTACAGGAGCCTGGCTATACAGGGCAAACTGGAATCCAGAGCTGTCCTGCTGCTCTTTCCTCTTCCATTTCATTATGTCTTGTCCTTAGTGTGTGATGGATACAGGGAGCAACTCCAGAGGTACCTCTTGGTTCCAGAGAAGATGCACTTTGTGGCCAATCCCTCACAATCTAGACAAGGACAGCTTTAGAAATTGCATCAGGAGATGTTTTTATTTCTTCTCCAGCCGGAAACCCTTGAAGAGTGTCGCCCACAGGCTTAAGCTCTTCTCAGCAAGCCTCAAACTAACTAAAATATATCCAAGCAAGATTCTCATACACGCCCCCAAACCTCCCAAATAGCCAAAGCCTTGCATTAAAACCAGCCTAACCAACAATGTCTTTATGCCCCCAAACAAAAGGCTTTTCTGGAAGRGAAACCTGGGTCTCTTCATATTACTGGACCTTGTGTAGGGGTGAGTGGATAAAAGCCACTGGACTATGCCACTCAAAATGTTCTAATTGTTTCTTTTGGCCTTAAAACTCATTTATCAAAAAYACATTGAGTCTGTACTGGGCCAGCAAAGCCACTGCTGTAGATCTGGCAACAAGATGTCCAGATGTCCAGTAGCCATTGACACCACTGTGATGGATCTGCTGAAGAAAGCTTGGGTAAAGGAGGGGTACGTGTACAACAAGGAATATGGTACACATATAAATATGTGCAGACTTCAGAAAGCGATAAATCAGTTGAGAACCCCTTAGTGTTTAGAGAAAACCAAGCTATGTTCTAGTCAATCAATCTGTTGCTGAAAATATTATTAATGCCTGGCACATAGATTTATGATGAAGGCTAGATGGATGCAAAAGAAACGTTTGTTAGTGGGAATTTTTGATGACTGTGCTGGAATATCATTCATTTGTGAACAGAAATCTAAATACAATCATCATGGTTATTTATCAAGGATCAGAGTCATCTTCATGTCTTTGTTTCCACCTTAAAATGCAGGATATTGGCAGGACTGTCCTGTCTCTCRTTTTGCCTTAAATACACACATTTAAAAACGCACCTATACACAGCATCGTGGCAGGAGCCACACCATCACCACATTATTTCCAGCACAGCCTGAGGTGCTGGGCCTTGGTCCGTGTTCAGAGCCCAATGGCACAAAAGTCACCATGCAGGATTTCACCTCAGTGATGCCTCCTGCGCCTCCCCATGCAGGGATGGACACATGAGGAGGGAAGAAAGCCCTTCTGGGGCCATCGTCAAACACAGGGTTATGAAACTCAAAGGAGTGATAACAGAATGTCTGCTAAAGGTCAATAGGAGGAGCAGCTCATAGCAGTGTGAGCATTTCTGACACTGCTCACARGTTTGAGAAGGGTGCTGAACCAACAGTGTCCAAAAGTGGTGTAACTCCCAGCTCCTCCTCATCCCAGCCCTCAACATGTTTCCGCTTTGCCATCACCAGTTCTTGTCTTCCCCAAGAGGATTCCTGAGCTCCTGTTGGACTCTGGTGTGGTCATTCCTCCTCAGCAGCTGGCTGGGAGCTCCATGGCGTGGAAGAGTCAAGGTTTGTGGGATTTGTGCCAGAAGTGCACGGGAGACTGTCAGATCCTGTGGGATGCAGGCTCCAGCCTTCCCAACACCTGCACGAACACAGCCTTGGATGGAACCAACAGCAGATGGGTCACTGTCTCCAGAGCAGGAGGAGCTCATGGAGGGCAGTCAAACCCTTCACCACGCTGAGCACAGCAGCTCTGGGACCACTGCTCCAGCAGCAGCCTCAAGCCGAGCTCTGCCCCTCCAGCTGCAGCCCCAGCTCTCTCAGCTCCCTCGCTTCCCTTTACTGCTGTTTTTGTTTTCTTTCCACAGCTCGTTTTCTCGGTCATCCATGTCTCTGTGCATCATATATCACGCCTGTGTGTCCAGAGGAAAGAAAGATCCCCTCCAACCCAGCAGCCCTGTAACGGATGGACCTTCCCRATTCGCAGCGAGCTGACAGCTTGTGAGAACAACAGCTTGAATTACTGAAAGAACTTTTCCCACTGAGTTAATCTGCAATGGATGTAGGTGACCTTCTAAAGGCATCTATTAATCAAAAAACCAGTGCCCATTCACTGTGCTAGGCTGAGCCCTTTGGGGGAGGGGGAGATACTAATTTCCCTCTGAGATAAATCATAATTTGACAATAATCATCTGCCCTAATCACTCCGATTCTTCCCTTTAATTATTTGTACACACGGCTCTTCCTGCCTGAGGAACACAAAGGACAACATTAAATGTGGAAATGCTGAAGGCTCCAGCCACAGCCTCAAACCCCAGTGTGGAGCAGAGCACCCAGGGGAGCCGAGCTGGACAGGGTGCACCCTCCTTCCAGGGAGAGCAGACCAGGGACCATCAAGGACAGGGCTGCTAGAGGGGACAGCAGAGAGCACAGGGGTTTAGAGCTGTCCCAGCAGCCCGGGTGACACCTCAGCACCGCACCCACTGCACGGGGCTGAGCCCCACACATCAGCCATGCACTCCTCCCCCTGGCAGAGCTGTGACAGGGAGGCTGTGGAGAGCACAGGGTTAATGTCACATCAGTGCCCGTSGGACTGGGAGGAAGGGCTGTGAGCTGGGGAGCCAGCGGACCGTGGGAGGGAGGAAGGAAGGGAGGGAGGTTTGGGTAGCTTTGTGCTGGGCTGATGTGCTATCTTGGCCCGGGGCTGGCGTGGGGTCTGTGCCCGGGCTGTGACCCTCACCCAACGAGACTGTGACTGTGACTGTGACTGTGACTGTGACTGTGACTGTGACTGTGACTGTGACAGTGACAGTGACTGTGCCGGGAGGGTGGCTCTGGCAGGCACCAGCAGCCCCACCCTGGGCAGCTCTCAGGTGGTGCCAGAGCGAGTGCAGTGCTGGGGGACCCAGTGCGTCCTGTCATCCCCTGTCACCTGGGTATCGAGCTGGGCTGTGGAGCCGGCTCCCAGTGCAGCCTCCAGCAGCTGGGCCTTTCCTCAGCCTCCCTGGAGCCATCGGATCCCCAGGGCACGCTCCAGACAGCACCATGCTGTGCCCTTGGGCGCCCGTGGGGATGCAGATGGGCGTCAGGTGRGCGTTTTGTCAAAATCTGCCCCTGTTGGTGCAAGTGGCAGTGATATGAGAGTTTGGGCACACCTGCATTGGGTCAGACAGCGGGGGTTGCCCATGGCAGCAAGGCCACAGTGATCCTCTGCACGTGACTGACTCAAAACTGCTCGGCAAAACTCTTTTTCGGCAGGCTCGTGGGATGAGGYAAACAGTGCACGCTGTCCCTGGGAAAATGGGACTCCTCYCTCTTCTCCTTGGGAAGAAATCCTSTAAAACTGGAAKCAGCCAGGAAWTGCTGCAMAGCAGCTCTTGGGAAGTGAGATTTCTCACTGCACCCCTCTCYTCTCCCACTGGCCTGTGCCCATAGCATCTCCCAGTGTTCAGGCACAGGCTGGGGGTGCCGGCTCCTCTCAGCCTGGAGCCCAGTGCCTGTACCAGGATTGGGTCCCGAGTGCAGCAGCATCACTTCAGAAACACCCCGGCCTCATTCCATCCTCTGCTTTGTAGGATTTGGGGCCAGGACCTTTTAGGATTTAAACATCTGCCGTCCCTAAAACCCAAGCAAAATAGGAGACAACCTCCCCAAGCTTCCCCAGTGCTGCTGACTGACTTCTTGCAATTCCCGGAGCCCAGGTCACGGCGCTGCCTCACAAGCTATACCACGGACCTACAGCACCATACGCTGGCCTAGCTTCGCATCTACACAGCAGAGCACAGCAGAGCACAGCAGAGCACAGMRRRSMMMRRRRASMMMRRRRRAMMMRRRRRSMMMRSAGAGCACAGCAGAGCACAGCASAGCACAGCACAGCCGGCCATCCGCCTGCTCTGCACCGGGGGAGTTGCAGGTGGTGGCGATGTCCCCCAGTCCCTGCGGTGGGGCAGTCGGTGGCCGGTGGGGACACGTGGGAAGGAGCACGGCAGCGCTGGACAGCTGGACAGCAGCCCCTGTGTGCCCAGGAGAGCGGCTCCCCGGGATGCCCATCCCGCCGGTGTGGCAGAGGGGGATGAAGCTCAGCTGGGCTCTGGGAGCCCCGTCCTCCCTGAGCCACCCCTCTGTGCTTTGTGCCCTGGGCAGCGCTGCACCATAGCCGACCCCGGGGCAAAGCTCTGCCCCAGTCTCAGCAGCCCTGAGGGCACTGGAGCCGTCCCTTGGGACCCCACAGCTGCCCCACTGTGAGCCCAGCTCTGGGTCCTGCCCCACCAGCGGCTCAGACCTGCCAGCCTTGGCACGGCTCAGCTCGTGATCCTCCCTCGGATGGGAGGGACGGAGTGACCTTGAGCAGCTCTGGAAGTAACCACATTAACATCGAGCTGGGGAGGAGCAGGCTGCTTCCCGAAAGTCAAATCCGTGGGACTCTCTGCCACGAGACGCTGGTGGTGCTGAGAGCCAAGAAATGAAGACTTAATACAACTGCCGAGAAACAACTGCATCCCCGAGGAAAACAGGCACAGCACTGCTATGGACCTGCCTGCTGCCTTTATCTCCTGGCTCCTGCACAGGATCCCTCTGGGCTGTCCAGCACTGACCAGGGAGCACTAAAGCTTGGATTGGAGTGTTGGGGACATGGGTTAGGGGTGGGCCTGGCAGTGCTGATGATATTAGAAGGCTATTACAGCCCTAATGATTCCATGGTTCTGTGCTTATCTCCAGACCAGTGAGGCATCACGGGGCACGCGCTTTCTATGCCCACTTTGCAGTGCTGTGGTGCCTCCTGAGCCATGGGGGACAGCTCAAACCCACGCATTCCCCTGGAGGAACTCTGAGAGTTTGGGACACCATGAGTAACACTTGGGCTGCTTCTGAGGGAGCCCTGCCATAGGCATGAGAGAGGGATGGTTCCTTGTGGAGGAGAGCTCTGTAGTACAGCATGGCCCACCCAAAATCTCCTGGGAGAAATCTGCCCTCAGACAATTGTAGGATGGTTTGGGTTTGAAGGGACCCAAAAAAGCTCATCTTGCTCCAATCCCCTGCCATGGGYAGGGACATCACSCTACACCACGTTGCTGAGAACCCCATCCAACCTGGCTTTGGAAACTAAGCCATAAACCACCATAGGTCCCCCCAACCCCAAAACCTGCAGGGGCAGAGCTGGAGTTAGCAA
Source organism: Malurus melanocephalus (assembly GCF_030028575.1). Taxonomy (NCBI): domain Eukaryota; kingdom Metazoa; phylum Chordata; class Aves; order Passeriformes; family Maluridae; genus Malurus; species Malurus melanocephalus. The sequence continues at coordinate 309,420 of NW_026623553.1, forward strand.
TGACCCGTCCAGGCATTGCACTCACCACACGCTCCAGCTGCCCTTGCTTGGCGCAGAAACCCATCCCAGCGTTCTGGCTGACCCTCTCTGTGTGGGATATGCCCGTGAGTGAGAATAGATTGAATGCCCAGCAAGCAGAGAGAGGGCCCTGCAGTCTCACAACACTTGCTGTGGCCCTATTACCTGGGGATCAGTTTGCCCACAACATTGGGGCCTCAGTGGAGATCCTGGAGAGAAATGGAGAGAGCCTTTGTTCCCGTGATCCAAAGATGTCCCCAAACCAAACAAAGTGTAAGAGGTCAGCAAACACAAGGCAGCAATTAGCACAGGCAATGGGGAGGAGAGAGCGAGACAATGCAATTTATGGGGCTCAGGAGAGGGAATCCTCCGAGGGCACCGATCACGCACCATAAATACCTTCAAGGYAATGACAGCAATGGAGTGAATTATTCACCATCTCTGATGATGGGAGGGCAAGAGGCAGTGACCTGGATCTGAGGAAGGGAAGTTTGGGTGGGAGGAAGCCTGGGCAGCAGGAACAGCCTGGTGTGGGATGTGCTCCCTGGGGCAGCCCTGCTTTCTGTGCAGAGTCCATCTCTAACACATCTTTGGCTGAGTCCACATCAATCCCAAGTGTTGGAGGGGCCAAGGCCAGGTCGTGTGGGAGCTCCCAGGCTGCCTGACCCTCCTGGCATGGAGGGAGTCAGTGGGGTTTCCTGCATGTGGTGGCTGTGTCCCAGACACAGAGTCTGCTGCCTTCCCTGGGCTGTGGCTGTGAAGGCAAACATCTTCCTTTGCCTGGGGGAATCATCCACATCCACCTGGCCCCACCCAGGTCAGTCTGGCATTTGTGACAGTCAYCAAACTCAGCAAATCAGTAGGAGGGAGAGAGAAGACTGTAAGGCTTTGACTTGGAAAGAGGAACAATGGAAAATTGACTCCAGCAGTATCTCAGCATCACAGACTGGCTGAGGTTGCCAGGGAACTCTGAGGGTGACCTGGCCCAGCCCCCTGCTCAAGCAGGACCACCCAGAGCCAGTTGCCCAGATCCATGTCCAAACAGCTTTTAAATATCTCTGAGGATGGAGACTCCACAACTCCCTGGGCAAMCTGGGCCAGTGCTTGGTCACCCTCAAAGGGAAAAACGTTTCCTGATGTTCAGAGGGACCTCRCTTGTGATTCCACTTGTGCCTACCACCTCTTGTTCTGTCACTGGGCACGAGAAGAGCCTGGTCACCCTCCCTTTAGGTTTTTATACACATRGATGAGATCTCCCTTGAGCCTAAAAGATGGATATTTCCTGTGCACAGACAAGAAACCTCCTGCCTGCTGATGGGTGTGTGTTGAAGAGTAATAACCACACTGAGGGTGTGGGACACCCAGAAAGGTGCTGTGCTCCTGCTGGTTCTCTTGGAAGGGCTGGGGTTCCTGGCCCTGGTCCCTGCTGCTTACAGCAGCCCCGGTGGGGAGCTGTGACAGCTTCCCCAATGCCTGCTCTTTGTTCTCTCTGCTGCTGATGACAGGGAAACGGAGGAGAGGTGGGAATAGCTCTGCTGTCCCCTCTGCTGTGGTGACCTGTGGAGGCAGGAGTGCCTCCTGCATGCTCTGGCAGCCTGGAAATGCGAAATCAGTTATGGAGGAAACTTGATGCCTCTGCTGGGAGACCCGCACAGATCTCTGGAGCTTTTCTTACCTCCCTGCAGGAGGGTCTATCCCTATYTGTATCTTCCCTGGGGAAATCTTCAACAGCCTTATTATGGCAGCAGGTTTGGAAAATAGCTAAGGGTCCCCTAGAACTGTTTTGGGGGTCAGGGTGACACTGAGGTACCCATCATCAGCCACCCACCAACCTCCCTCTGGGCAGAGGCAGCAAGAAACCAGGGACAAGAATGGGTCAGCTTGGGTGGTTCCTGCAGCCTCTCAAGGAAACAATCAGGAAATGGAGCTCTGACCTCATGCTCCTCATGCAGAGTCACAGCACGAGCCAGGACCCTGGATGTGCTGTCTGAGCTGTGCTGCTCTCCTGCATTTCTCGTCCATCACAGCCATGTGGAGAAGGTGGCATGGGCTGGAACGGCAGAGAGTCTAAAGAACATTTGCTGGCTCTAAACCCCACAGAAACCACAGGAAATCCTGTTCCCTCTTAGCTGGACAGGTGGCCATAGGCAGGGCGGTCAGCCCCACTGTTGGGGAGAATAAGGAAAGGAAAATCCACACTGGAAGAACATTACAACTTTGACAGCCCTGGGCCAGCTGCCTGCTTCGTGTCTCCCTTGGAGAAGGACGGTGACAGTTTCTGGACACYGCAGAGCCACAGAGCTGGATGACAAGAGCAGCAGAACAATGATCCCTTAGCCTGTTTGGTTGTGCCTGGCACTGGCACACACACGGGGCCTGTCCCAGGCACYGATTCCGTATGCAGAGAACACGGGCACGGGGCTGCTCCAGCGTGGGACACGCAGCTTCACCGGCCAGAGAAAGAGAAAGAGGAAAAGCGAAGGAAACTGCCTCCTAAATGTGAAATGAGCGGCGGCTGGCTCCAGCCCCTCAAGACAAAGCCATAAATCTGCCCAGCCCTGCTGCGAAAGCATGAGACACCCTGGAACAGCCACATGGCGTCACAGTGTCCTTGATCTCTGTTTYCCCTTCCATCCCTCCCTTTCATCCCCGCCACCCCCGGGGGCTCGTTCCGTCTCCGGGTGACTCCGGCTCCTCCGCCCGCTCCCGGGCTGCTCCCCCGTCCCRCCGCAGTGTTTTATGGCAGGCTGGCTCAGGTTGCACCGCTGATGGCAGTCCGGGCTGAAGGACAAGGCTGGCAGCTCCCCTCCGTGCCGTTCGGGAGCAGCAGGAGCGGAATGCAGCCCGGCGGGTCTGGATCCCCGGGGCCGTGTCCGCTGCTGCGGTGACCGCTCTGGGCACGGCCGGCACGGATGGACAGCGGGACTGACCGCGGCTCACCCGTCACTGTGCTGGCCGTGCCCCCGGGCTGCCTGTGGGTCACAGGACCCATCGGGACAGCTCCTGACCCTCCTCTGCTTGCTGGGCTGGAATTTTCCTGGTAAGCTGAGATGAAAGGAGGAATTCTCCGGCTGTCCCAGGAAGGGGGAGCCGCTCGAYGCCTGTTGCCAGCGCGCAGCTGACACCGAGACATCCCCTGAGAGCCACGGGCTGGCCCGGCTCCCCAGCTGGTTTAAAGGCAGCTCTGTTGGGCAGCCACAGACCCCCTCTCCCCCGAGCACAGGCAAGGAGACAGCCTCAAAGGCCACCCAAACCACATCCAGGCGAGGCCACTTCCCGCTTGTCCCCGTTTGACCACGTCCTGGACATCGTCTGGAAATGAGGGAACAAAGCACAGAGGGCATAAAGCCATCGCCTTGCTCCCCCCCAGTTTGGCTCTGTGGGGCACAGGGAGAATCAGCACAGAAGCCACAAGTCTGTGCCACATTTGTCTCCTTTCTGTCCCTGGGCTTGCTGCACAAGGAGCAGGGGGAAGAGAAATGTGCTCAGGCTGCAGATAACGCCAGAGCCTAAGAAATGGATCAATTCACCCCCAGACCATTTGCAATGCAAAGGGAGCATCCCCCCTCTTGGTTTACTCCTCCCCACCACCAAACACATGCACAGCCCCTCTTTCCCACATCCCTGCCTTGGGAGAAKAGCAGCTCACCATCCCAGTGCAGACACAATCCTCACTGCCCCCACCTCGCAGCTGATTTAAATCCCTGGCACTGGCACCCGGTGCCCGTTCACCCTCTGGCACCAGAGAATCAGGAGCACTGAGGGCTCCGTGGTGCCAGGGAGGGGCACCCAGCACACGGGCAGCGCTGCCTGCACACAGCTCAGCTCTCCCTGTCTCCAAAGGCTTCTCTCCCAAGCGTGCCTGACTAATTAGTAAACGGAGCCTAAACCTTTTGGTCTCCATCGATCCTATCTTTAAACCCTGCAGACAACAATTCCTCAATCGATACCTCATTTAATTGCTGCCACCAGGCTGACAGCTGGGCTCCTGGCTGTGCAAGCCTGGCTGTCACATGGCAGGTTGCCARTGCCACCTTCTAATCCCAAACTGATTTATCCTCTTCCAGCTCCTCTCCCTCCCCTACCCCCCACTCCTGACCCTATTCCTGCCCCTCCTTCCCTGTGCAGGGRTAGAAAAGCCTTGGCTGCCTCTATCTCCCCCAGGAATGCATCCCACTCCCAWGATAATTCCCCCCTGAGCATGGCTGTGACCAAACTCGTGTTGATGAATGTTTGAGCAGGAACAAGGAGCSCCCACACCCTGCTGAGACCCAGTTCAGCCCATTCCCAGCCCAGCACTAGCGCAGGGGGACACCTGGATGTCACTGGTGGTGTGTCCCAGCCAGCCCACGCTGGGGACAAGGCAGACAGGCAGCTCCTGCCCTGCACATCCTGATCCCAGAGCTGGCCTCTGTGTATCCACAGCCAGGACCCAGGAGCTGGATGTTTATGGGTGTTCTTGGTCTCCTGAAGAGCAGCAGATACAGAGGCWGGCCATGCTGTTGTGGGGGAAGCTGCCTCATGGGGTCAGGCACTGACCCAGCTCAGCACTTTGTGCTCGGGATGGAGGCAAGGGGATCAGGCTCCCATGATGGGGCAGTGGCCGTGGGTGCWCTGTGTTTGCTCTGGCTCATCTTGCTCAATCTTGCTTCAACCAGGAAAGGTTTTTGCTGCAGTTTAGTGCTAATCACAGGTGAGACATGCACTTCTCTCAGCGACAGAATTGGGAAATAATTGCTGTAACTTGATCTTAGATCAGTGGTGTGTTTGTCATCTGCAGCTCTCGATGGTCTCTCTTGGTGGGGATGCTGATTGCTCCATCCTTGCATCCTCAGGAAACATCAGAGTGCAATTTTGGAGAGAAATARCACTTGAGTATGAGCACAGCACCAGCAATGCCACCAGAATGAAACCTCAGGATTAGAATTGTGCCCCACAGCACAAACCCTGGGCCTGTCCAGCAAGGGGGTGGGTGCTTTCTTCCACCGGTGGCATTTTCAGTATCACCTGTCCTTGCAGCTTTGAGTTGCTCCACTCCATGATGACCCAGAATCGATTTTCTCCAGGCATGAGGATGTTCAGATATATAAAATAAATCACCACCCCTAGCACTGGCCTTAGCTGGAATCCTGATTTTGTGCTAAGCAAGAGGGACAAGGCCCTCACCATGCAGGTGCTGAGGATGGGGCTGGGGGAACGCACATCTCACCAGTGTCCAGCAGGGATGTGGAAATCTCCAAGGCACCATTTGAGGCTTTCACAGACCAGCAAGGAGGAACTAATGCACGAAGAAAGGCAGGGGAACACGCCAACAGCTTCCTGGGAGCAAACACAGCTCTGGGGAGTGTGGACGTGCTATGGGAACATCGGGCTAGCTCAGAAAACCATGGCTGCTGCAAGGAGCCGTTGTTCCCTCCAGTGATGACAGGCAGAATGTACCAAATCCCACACATTTCCTCTTTCAGGCTCCTCTTCTCCTGCAGCAGCTATGCCAAGGCAGGATGTGACCCCAGGCAAAAGCCAGAATCTGCTCTTGGTGTGGCTGCTGAGGCTGGAGGATGGAGCAGAGGTCAGGCTGAAGGTAAAGGCACCCACATCTCAGTTGTCTGGGCCAGAAACCAATTCCAGAGCCTTTCAGTCTGGACAGAGCCTAGCCCCTCTATCCATGGTTTTATCCCTGAGCTCAAGCAGTGTCTGGCAAGCAAGGCCAGGCCCTATCAGGGTGTGACCCTAGCAAGACAGTCTGTCCTGCTCTCATCTCCCAGACCACAGCTTCCCAGCGAGCCAGGGAGAGAGGGCAATGCTCAGTCACTCCATGAGTGAAGGCCAGGGAAGCTTGTCATGGCACTGGGAGGCAGGGATTCCTGTACTATCAGCACTGAGAAGTTGTTTCCACTGACARCTTGGAGCTGTCCTGTGCAGGACCAGGGGTGAGCTCAACATGGATCCTTGTGCAGGGCCAGGAGCTGAACTTGGTRATCCTTGTGGGTCCCTTCCAGCTGAGGATCCTCCATGAATCTGTGATTCTCTGCTCTTCAATGGCCTGTTTCACTCAGGGCTGCTGTCTGCTGCCTGTGCCATGTGGCCTGTGAGCCAGGCTGGAGCAAAGGGGGCCCTGGTGGGCARTCCTGGTGGGACAGGAGAGCTCCGTGGGCAGGGTGGGGTGGCTCCCTGTGCCAGCAGTGTCACAGGAATGTGGGAACGCCGATCCCACAGCCRTCCTTGGTGCCAGAGGGTGCCTGACACATGGCTCTGGGAGCTCTGCAGTTGGCCCCGAGCGTGCCCCAGATGGTTTGATGCCAGGGTGTTTGCACACAGCTCTGCCATTTAATGGGGAGGGAAGGCAGAGCTGATCCCAGCTGAAGCCACACACCAAAACGCTGACAGACTGTTTGTCGAGACACAAACATTGGCAAATGGCCCCGCTTGCCATGTACTGAGAGTCACGGCAGGGAGGGAGGCAGCCCGAGAACAGGGATGTCTCTGGCAGGGACTGGGAGTCCTCAAAGTGCAGCTCAGAGCGTGTTTTTGAGAGGAAGGAGCCACTTGCTGGGGAGATTTGAAGTGCCCTTCTCCAAATGGGCAGAACTGGGATGTCCAACTTCCATAAATGAGGCTGGGGGTGCTGGGGACAGCAGGGAGGGATTCTTGTGCAGGGCAGTTTGGGGGATGGAGTATCCTGCCTGTCCAGACAGGGAGCTGGAGAGGGACTTTTCATCAGGAACTGGAGTTACAGGATCAAGGGAATGGGGTCAGGGTGGCGGAGGGGGAATTGTGGTTGGATTTTGGAAAAGAATTGTTCCCTGTGAAGGTGGGGAAGCCCTGGTCCAGGTAATTCCATGCGTTTCCCATCCCTGGAAGTGTCCAAAGCCAGGCTGGAGCCACCTGGGAGGTTCCCAGCCCATTGGCAAGGGTGGAATGAGGGGATTTTTGGGGTCCCTTCCCACCCAACCCATTCTGTGGTTCAGTGGGAGTGGATTGTGATTTATGAACGTTGTGTTTCCTAACTTGCTATTAAACAAACCCGTGCTGAAGTATCTGGACAGTATCTCTATCTCTGTGGTCCTCTGGCTTGGTTTGTTTGGGGCTACTCGTCCAGAGGAAGCCAGAGCAGCACCACCATGGCTTCGTGAGCCCCGATCCCAGCAGGAAGGGATCATACAGGGGGTGCTGGGGCTGCCTGTGCTCCCTGGGTTTTGGTGGGGCTGTCCTCCCTCAGCAGCCCCTGCCATTAGCTCTACCCCTCTGGGACCCCAGGAAGGAAGGGATGGGGGCTGTGGAGAAGGTGGCACTGCAGACACGAGCCAGAGCTGGGCAGGCTGGAGCAGGACAGGGACCGGCGCTGTGCCCAGCGGGTGGGACAGACTGGCACCTCCCTGCACCATGTCACGGATTTACAGCAAGATTTGCCTTCAGACAGCCCCTTCTGGCCTCTGGCACATCCCCTGGGGTACCTGGGTTTGGATCCTGGGAAAGCCACACTTACCTGAGTGTCCAGCMCAGGAAATCCCACTCTCAGGCCACCTGGGCAGCAAAAGATGGCTGAAGGCACTGAGCTGGAAGGCTTTACAGCTTCCCATCAAACTGGGGAAATAAGAGCTGCTCCTACGCTCATCTAGCAGCTTCACTGCCAGCAGGAGCCTTTTGTCCCTCAGATGATCCCCCTGCTTGGAAGCAGCTTTGGAACCTAATTGTTAACACAGCTGGGCCTCAGTTCAAGGTGATCAACTTCTGCAGACAAGGACCCTGTGTTTCCAGAAACTCTGCCCTGCAAAATGCTGAATACTCCCCCAGAGGGGCTCCCAGAGAAGGGAAAACATGGCCCATGTGGGAGAGGGGCACAGAAGGGTAATGACAGGGGAAGGAGCTGCCACCTGGGAAGAATTACAAACAAAATAAGGCTTTGTCATCAATCTGGATACCAGTTTTGTGTTAAAGGAGTCCATAATTTTAAATTACCCGTCATAATTACCAGTAATTCCTCATTAAAAAAATAAAAATTAAAATTTTAACTTTATTAAAAATCAAAATTTAAATTACCAGTAATAGCACACAAAAAAAAAAAAAAAATCAAAATATGGGGTGAAGGTTCAACAAACTAGGGAGGACTCTTGTGTTTTGGAGACACACAGGGGTCCATCCGTCCATCAGTTCCAGGATGAAACCAAACCAGGCTGTGGCACACACTGGTCCCCAACCAGCAGCATCACCAAGGGCTGCCAAGGGAAACCACTTGGGGATGTATAGGGCTGGGAGAGCCCGGTGAGCTGCCTGCTGGGAGCAGCCATCCCCTCTTTGCTTTGTCAGTGCAGCCCAGGACTTTAAACTGGATTTTTGCAGCTGTACGGGGTGCTCAGCCAGGCAATGCCAAAGGGTGCAGAGCAGCATGATCACTCTTGTCCTGTTTTGCGCTTCCTTCTGCTCTCTCCTGGGGCCTCCTTCGTGCTGCCAACATCACAATATGGGATGTTTTAAAATCTTAAATCATGTGATAGAAAGGGTGGTCACCTAAAAAGCAAAGAAAGGTTTCAGCTTGTGTGAGTTATTGTGAAAAACATGAAAAGAACTTGCACAGAAGTGGGAAAATGCCTACTGTGGTACTGAGGAACAGCTACTCTGCAAAATCACAGTATGTGTCAGACAGGGACACCCCATTGCCCCAGTCCAGGCTCTGGGACAGTTTTCCACCTAAATTGCACTGGGGAAATGCCCTGAAATCTGTCTCCTGTATCAGCTCTGACTGATTTTCTCCCTGGCTTTCAGACCCCCCATGAATCCCTTGCCAAATCAAATGAGAGGAGACAAAAGGGGCCAAGTGACAGTTTCTCAGCCCAGTGTGAATGCCCCGGGCAGTGCAGCCTGTCAGTGCCCCTCTCCCAGTGCACTCATCCTCAGCCTCAGTGTCCCCCACCCTCCCCTGTGCCAGGTGCCCCCTCAGCCTCCCCTCTGCAGCTCGAACACATCAGCTGCCTGCTCCTGATGTGCCTTTACGGCCCCAGGAAGGGCAGCGGGCTGCTAACAGAAATACCTCACTTCAGAGTGATCTCCCTGACCTGAAACCCCCCAGAGACCTCTCTCCAGATTATCATCATCCCACTGATGCTGAGCTCTTCCGCCTCCTGGCCTTTTGTCCCTGCGGCAGAGGTTTTCCTGAGAGGTGTGGGGTTTCTCTCATGGTGCCTTGCTGCAGCTTTTTGTGCGATCTCCCATATCACCCTCCCCTGATCCAGAGGTTCTCCTGCCGATGTGCCGGGCTCAGCGCTGGCACTGCAGCATCCCGTGGGATCCCRTCTCTTAGCAACGCCGAGGAAGATGCTGAGCACACGTCTGGTCCATGGGTCCACGGAGGCTTTGTGCACAGGGCAGAGGGCAGCTGCTGCCTGGAGGGACCGCGGCTCCCCTCACACACCGCCTGATCTCTCCCCACCCTGGGAAGAGGATGAGGCTCAGGAGGGTGAGCACCGCTGTGGGACACCTCAGCCTGGTACCCCAGCCCTGCTCCCCGGCCCATCACAGAGCGTCCCGAAACCCCTTCTCTCCTCCCCGCTGTAATCTCCCACCGCCCTTGCTGTGTTCTTGCAGCGCTGCTCCACAGGGCCGAGGCGCTCCGAGGCGCTCAGGGTGCCCTCAGGGCCGGACGGGCGGCGGGCGAGCATGGCACCCCCGGCCATGGCCGCAGTGCGCGGGCCGGCCGCCAGGGGGCAGCACGCACCGGCCGCTCCCTCAGCGCCCCCTCAGGGCCGAGCGCTGCCCGCGGCCGGGACTGCCCGCAGCCGCTGCCCCATGGCCGCACGCCTGGCCCGGGGGCCGCACGCCTGTCCCGGGGGCCGCAGCCCGCCCGGCCGGACACACGGAACGGGAGGCGGGCCGGCCAAGGAGGTACGGGGTGAGTGAGCGGACCCCTCCCGCCGGGAGAAGCGTCTGAGCCTCGCGGGGAGCGGTGGGGTCGGGAGGGCGGTTCGGCTCCGCGCCTCCGTGCCGGAGGGATGGGAGAACTGCCGGGGTTACGGTGGTACACCAATGCCGGAGGGGTGGGAGAACTGCCGGGGTTACGGTGGTACACCAATGCCGGAGGGATGGGAGAACTGCCGGGGTTATGGTGGTACACCAATGCCGGAGGGATGGGAGAACTGCCGGGGTTATGGTGGTACACCAATGCCGGAGGGGTGGGAGAACTGCCGGGGTTATGGTGGTACACCAATGCCGGAGGGGTGGAGGTGCTGCCGGGGTTATGGTGCACCGGTGCTGGGGGAGACACCCGGGCTGTGCCGGAGGGATGGGGGTGCTCCCGGCGTTGTGTTATCCCCCTGGAGGAATGCTGGAGGAATTGGGGTCCTTCTTATCTTCACGCCGGAGGTAGAGGGGTGCTCCCGGCTTGTGTTATCCCCCTGGAGGAATGCTGGAGGAATTGGGGTCCTTCTTATCTTCACGCCGGAGGTAGAGGGGTGCTCCCGGCTTGTGTTATCCCTCGTGCTGGAGGGATGGGGGTGCCCCCAGGATTCTGCTATCCCGCTGCCGGAGGGATGGGGGTGCCCCCGGACCGTGCTATCCCCCGTCATGGAGAGGAGGGG